>NC_056741.1:706966902-707191902 GCF_019279795.1 Protopterus annectens
CCACAATGTGCATCCTACATCCCATCTTAGGCACTTTATCTTCATCACCTCTAGCTTTCTCAACTGCTCTGCCTTCACTGCCCAGGTTTCTCTACCATACAGTAGTACTGGTTGCACCACTTCTTTGTAAACCTTACCCTTCAGCTCCTTTCCCATTCTTCTGTCACACCCTACCCCTGCAAATCTGTGCCACTTAGCTGTAACCCTTCTGATTCTAGCTTTGACCTCCTCATTCAGACTTCACTTCTTCTCAACCACCAGTGTCAGATACTCAAAGCTCTTAACCTATTCAGCTATTTTCCCTTATATCTCAATTTTCAGCTTTCTCTGATTTTCCCAGTTTTCTGCCATTACAACTGTCTTTTCTGTGCTCATTTTCATCCCATGTGCCTTCAGTTTTGCATTCCAGCCACCTATCATTTGCTGAAGTTCTTGTTCAGAGTAATACCACATTATCTGCATACAAGTTTGTTGATTTGCCCCTCTGACTTGTTTGCTAATGTAGGCTATCATGAGTATGAGCTGGACTCTGATGCACACCCACTCCCACTGGAAAACCCTCTGTGAGTGAAAACACTGTTCGCACTTGTGTCATGGTGTCCTTGTACATAGCCCGGGACTTGGAAACATCACAGGACTTCCCAAATTATCTTTCTTGGAGCTTTGTCATATGCTTTCTCCAAATCTACATTTTTTTTTATTTCCTCATCTCTAGTTTCTTCTCAGTTATCTGTATCACTGCAAACATCACATCAGTTGTGTTGCATTCTGAAACAAATCTGAACTGCACATCTCCCATTTTACCTTCTGCTAATCTGCATATTTATTTATCAATCACCCCTCTCCAGAGCTTTCATGCAGTGTAACAGGAGTTTGATACCTCTATACTATCCCTAGTTATGAAGTTCTACTTTCCTGTTATGTAATGGAACTAGTATGTTTATTCTTCAGTCATCTGGGATATGCCTTTCTCTCCATTCTGCTACACGTACCCTCTGGAACCATTTCTCCCCTAACTTGTCCAATGTCATGATCATATCTGCAGTGACCTCATCCATACTTCTCAGCTGTCCAGATTTTTGCAGAATATCCATATTTTTGTCTTATATCTTTGGTCCATTCCTCATAACATGTGTGCATATTTTTTTTTTCTAGTAAATCACTAAATAGTGACAAGTATTTGAATTTCAGACTTCATAACCTTAAGAAAAATGCATGCTAACACAAAACCAGTTATTCTAGCCACTTGCTAAATTTATAACACCAATATTTAAACTCTATCCCTATTTTCTGGGCCTTTGTCCCTGCATTATTTTAGGCTTTGTCCATATTTCTTGCACTAAGAGGTTGAAAGATATGACCTCATCTTAACCAGCTGCTTCCACTGACATCATTTTCTAGCAACCTTCTAAGTTTATAACAGCAATAATGAAATTCTGTCCCTATTTTTGGGCCTTTGTCCCTGCATTATTTTAAATTTTGTCCAGATGTCTTGCACTAAAAGGTTGAGGTTTGACCTTATCTTAACCTGCTGCTCCCCCTGACATCATTTTCCTTAGTGCTGTTCTTATTTCGTTTAGGGTGGGCTCCTCTTCTTCTTTCATTGCAGGCTTTGTCTGGGGCACTACAGCTTCTGTGAGGTTTTCTTCATTCAGATGCTGCCTTTGATGCCCCTGTTCACTAGTGAGTAGGTTTTTGTTGGCTTCCCTTATGAAGGGTAACTGACGGTTATCTTCTTTATCTTTTTGTCTTTGTCTTGCAACCTGCTAGACTTTCCTTATGCCATCTACTTAGTCACTTTCCTGAAGCTGGTGGGGTGTCTCTATAGCCTTGTCGTTTGCTATTGCAACTGCTCTCTTAGCCTCTTTGTTAGGCAACCGGTACTCCTTCTTAGCCAGGTCTGTCTTTTCTATCTCCCACTTTTCCTGCACTCATTTTTTCTTTTGATAACTTCCTGGACTTCTGCATTCCACCACCAGTTTTCTTTATGTACCTTATTTCCATACCTGGCTCAGCCACATATCTGCTCTGTAGTCCTCACACATGCTATTTGGAGCTGCCATTCTTCTTCAACTCCACCTATTTCTTCTTGAAGCACTGCAGTCCTGAATATTTCCTTGAATTCTTATTCTTTTTCTTTGATCAACTTCCAGGTCTTCAGCCTACTGGCTATTAAGCTTAAACCATTCTCTGACCAGTGGTTTATGCTATGGGACAGCTGTTTCACTTGGGATGACTATGCAATCACTGATTCTACCCGAATGCCCTTTCTTTATTTGGAGGAAGTCTACCCGAGTTGCATATTTGCCACTCTTGTATGTGATCTTGTGACTGTCTGTCTTGCTGAACCATGTGTGGCTACAATCAAGCCATTTACCAGACAGAAATCTAGAATATTCTGTCCATCATTATTCCTGTTACTACAACCATGTGGACCCTGTCAGTCCTCATATTCTGTTCTGTCTGTCCTGATATGTGTAACCAGGTCACTCATCGACACCACCTCATGTTCTCCTGCTTTATCTAGTAGAAGCTGTAACTGCTGCTTAAATGCACTCTTTTTCTCATTATCACAGCCCTTTTGTGGGCCTCAGGCTGAGATTATGAATACTGCTTTATCCTTACACTGGAATATGATTGCAATGAGAGTGTCACCAATTCTGATGACATCTCTCACTGTCTTCTGAAGCTTTTGTCTCACCATAATTCTCCCACCATTTCTATTCTGTCCTCTCCCTGAGTAGTAGACTCTGGATTCCAAGCCACGTAGCTTTCCTACCTGACCTTCCATCTTGTCTCTTGGATATAAAGGATGTTCACCCTCCTCCTTACCATCATGTCACCCACTTCTAAGCTGTGTCCTGTCAGTGAAGCTATACTGAGGTTAGCAATCTTTAGTTCATGTTTGACAGGTTGATTGGTTTTAAGTCCAGCTTTCTTTCAACAGAGCTATCCGAGATAACCCAAGCTGGGCTGCTAGACACCTGCCAGCCAGAAACTTGTTGACCCAGGACTTCTGAGTTTTATGGTGGGTACACTAGCCAATAGGGGCACAAACACCCCTCCCACTACTAGCATGGGTCATTGAAGTTGGTCCTCAACCCACTTATCACTGACAAATACCCATGTCCATTTTTGGTGACATTAATCAATGTAACTAAATTACCCAGAGAATTTTTACACCATGAAGTGGTTAGCCCTGTCATGATATCATACCTTTCAACTCACAGAATGTCCAGATGGTTGCCTCATATTTTTGGTCTGTTCCACAGAAACTTTGCGGGTTTCTGACAAAGCATAAGAGATTGATGACAATAAATAATAACAGATATTTAGTTCCAGACTTCATTTCCTTCAGAAAATGCATGCCAATGCAAAATCTGTTATGTTATCAATGTTCTAGGTTTATAAGGTCAGTAATTAAAATCTGTCCCTGATTTTAGACCCTTTTCCACCAATTAGTTTTATCTTTATCCAGTTTTCTTGTCTAAGAGGTATGCATGGCCTGAAGTTTGTGATCTATGTTCTCCTGTCTAGAGCTGTACAGACCAACTTCAATATTCAGAAATGACACAATTATTTACAAAATTCTAGATAGCTGGTCTGGCATTATTTCCTTTTGTGACACATGTTTTTGGAAGGAGCCCCACAGAGACACAGGGAGAACATGCAAACTCCATACAGGTATTGCCAAAGATCAGAATCAAATGATGTATCTTGTGTGTGGGAGGCAAAGACCTTAACCACTACCTCTATAAGGGCCTCTATAATAGTGCATGAGGGTGACCCTCTCCCCCTATAGTGTTACAGACAGTGCCATGCCACTGGACTGTGTCACTTGCATGCTGCCATCACTGTCAGCTACAGGTGCTTGTTGATGTCAGCCTTATGCTGTCCTGTTGTGCTGGACCTGCAGAAACATTAACACACACACAACATTATAGTAAACCCACACACATACGACTTGATAATCTTATGTGACATGCTTATTGCTACACATTAAAATGCAGCTATAACATATGCTGACCATCTTACCTTATCTTGCAGGTTGTCACAGTTGCAGTCCAGTTACATCTGAAAGGACATAAATGCAGGTGGGCAGTGGTCAGTCCTTCCTTTCAAACAAGAAATGCAGTGTGATATACTGTTCTGTAATGGACATTTTTTATCTTCTGCTATCCATACTAATACTCAGGTGGTTGTTGCCATCCCAACTACCACAGCTAAACCATACCAGTTATAAAGAGCTCCCCCACATGGTCATTATGATTGACATAAAACCTCCCCAACCTCATTGAGTCTGTTCATTGTTGATAGTCCACAATTCTGTTACAATGTCCCATACTTTTTCTTTCGCATAGAACATCATGTCAGTAACTCTTCGTCACACCAGTTACAGAAACCTATTATGGTCTTCAACAATATTCACATTTCACATCAGTCCCTGATAACTGTTGTACCAATAATGTTCGCCTGTAGCAGCTATGACCAGAAGGTGTATGCCAGGTGTATAAAATCCTCCAAAGCTAGTTACGAAAATAAAATTGCCAAAGATTCCAAAGACAACCGCAAAGCATTCTATAATTATGTCAAGAATCTAAATGGCAATGCTCAGATCTGCTCTGAGCTAAAACAGAATGGCATTAAATATACTGATCCGAAGGATATTGCCAATATCCTGGCAGATCGATTCAGTGCCAACTTCACCCCACTCTCACCCCCTAAATGGCCCATCTCAATACCGGAAGATTGCCAAATTCCAGTAATAACGGCCACACAGGTACAAAACGCACTCTCTAAAGCCAAGAATACAGCATCCATGGGACCAGATGACATCCCGGGCTGTGTACTACATGAACTACAATATGAACTGGCACCTCACCTAAGTGTCATGTTTAATCATAGCCTCACCTCAGGTTTCGTGCCCACTGAGTGGCGCAGAGCTATAGTTATCCCAATCCACAAGGGGGATCCACCTTGGATCCCGGAAACTACCGTCCCATCAGTCTGACAAGCCTTATCTGCAAGGCCATGGAGTGTATTATCATGGAACTTATAAACAAAGACATTGGCAACCTTCAAACACTGGACCCCACCCAGTTTGGGTTTGTGAAGGGCCGATCTTGTCTCCTGAACCTGATTGACTTCTTTGAATCAGTCTCCAGAGCCATGGACAAGGGTAAGGTGGTCCACACAGCCTATCTAGACCTTGCCAAGGCCTTTGACACCATCCCCCACTCTGGAATCATAGATAAACTTACTAAGTTGGGCATTAATCCCTATGTCACCCAATGGGTTGCTAAATGGCTTACTGATAGAACCCACACTGTAAAAGTAGCCGACGCCAAATCCAGTTCCAGACAAGTGACAAGTGGAGTACCTCAGGGTTCAGTCCTGGGGCCGCTCTTGTTTGGCATCTACTTCTCTGAAGTACAGGTCAACACTAAGGGACTCTGGCTAACAAAGTTTGCAGATGACTGCAAACTGGGAGCCATTATTGAATCCCCAAATGATGTGGATACTCTACAAAAGGGCCTTACAGAAACAGATGCTTGGTGCCAGAGCCATGGGCTCAAGCTCAATGCCAAGAAATGTATTGTTATCCCCTTTGGGAAAAACCATGTATCCATGAATTACCATATAGGTGGCAGTACACTAAACACAGAAAGTGTGATAAGAGACTTAGGGACACAGGTGGACAGTGGTCTCACCTTCGATAACCACATCGCCACAACAGTCAGGAAATCCTTCTATGTGGCACACCTCATCATGAAGGGCTTTTCATCCAGAAAAAGGAGGTCATTGTCCCACTGTACTCATCCCTCATTAGACCCATTATAGAATACAATGCCCCATTTGGTATGTACCTCTCAAGACATCTGCAACAACTGGAAAGGCCTCAGAAATACCTCACTAAAAGAATCACAGGCCTAAAGCAGATGGCCTATGCTGACCGCCTTTAAAAACTCCAGCTATACTCTGTCGTGATATCGCCTACTCAGAGGCGATCTCTGCTTAGCATACAAGGCCATGTCAAACCCAGAGCTGTTGGACATGCTACACTTAAAGAAATCCCAATCCCTCAGAGCTACACGCTCCAGGGATCTAAACCTTGTCATCACAATAAACAAAACATGTTGGAGGGATAGGTTCCTGACCCAGAGACTCCCCAGACTCTGGAATAGATTGCCCATACATGTCAAGCAGAGTGCCTCTTTGGACCTCTTCAAGAGGAACCTTGATGATTGGATGGGAGAAAGGAAATTCACCCCAGGGATCACATCAGTCGCCCTGCTAGACAGGGGTCCAGGAAAGTAAATAATGTGGGAAGAAATATTCAGGGAATTGTTATGGCTAGGCTTGTATAGGCCCTAGGGCTGATAGCCTAGTACTAACCTATGAACCTATGAACCTATGAAGCCATGTGTCTGGAAGGCTTGCAGCAGCCCTTTATTCTTATGGCTAGTGAACTTTTGAAAGCATTGCCTTCTTCAGCTGGCCATGCAAGCACCTGTACACCTATAGGCAAAACACGTCAGTTAGTGCATGTGTTTGGTATGCTCTTGGGTGCTCATGCCTTTAGCCACAGCCTCCACTCTTCCTGCACCTGGTTATTAGCTGGAATTAGTGTTATGCTCAGCCCCCACATCAATTTATGTACTATAGCCACGCCTCAATATATGTCCCAGGAACCACACACCCCTTGAAGCATGCCTTTCCATGGTTTCCTTTTCATGGTTTGAACTCACCAGCCACAGGCTGATGGTACATTGCCATGCCAGTATCATGGTTTCCCAGTTACACAATACACCACATAATATGCTTCACTCTGTCACCTACCCAAGGGTGTTTTGTTATTATTGAGTTACTTTACCAGGAAGGCTTCTTCCTTAGTTCTGGGAAGCTCCACTTTACATGTTGCTCAAAGTTATGCCACCAATTTATATTGCTCTAACAAAAAACAGTGAGGAGGTTATGATAATGAGACCAGCTGGTGACAATGTCTATGGGTTGCTGCCAATGTGCACTGTGTTACTAGCTGCATACATTGCTATGACCAAGAAGCATGAGACCTGTTTGCTGTTGAATACAGCATGCATATTTATAGTGGCATGGTGCAATACTGCATTGCTAGACATGTATATTCACAAATATGCATCTTCATAGGTTCATAAGTAATTACTAGAGTAGCTGCCTTTTGGAGCCAATGTATGCCTCGTCAGTTTCCTTTTCAAATATAAGAATCAAACCCTACACCTTGTATCAACCCACTCTCACACCGATATATTTGTGCTTGGGCTACCATTTTGCTCCTCAAGAGGACCTGATTGAGTCTGCCATGATCATTTCAGGGACTGGGGTATACAGAGCTCGAGTTTGGACTGGCAGGGAGAACAACTTCTAGGCAGTTACAATGGCATATAAGCTGGATGGTATGTTGAGTGATACCGCTAGCATCAGCCATTCTGTTGAGCAGTGCTGGTAAAGGTACAGTGACACAGTATCACAACCTCAGTCTGTTTCATCAGTGGAAGACAGAGGCTCAGGAGATGGAGCCTGACATGCACTAACTATTTTGTCGCTGTCCTTTTCTTTTAATATCTTTTAATATACTTTGCCTTCTGGTGCCAAAAGAGTGTTAAATCAATGTGGCTGGGTGAGGAGATGGGAGCACCTCTCCTGGCACTGTATTACTATGACTGTGTTTGTAGCATGCATTTGATACCTTGTTTCCTATTGTGCTACTCTTCTGCTTGTTGATCATGCATGTTGCTGTAGTGCTGTTCCTGCTGTAGAACACATTAGAACTTTTTATCCCATTATAAGTACACCTCTCTATTCTTATGTGGTCCTTTTCTCAATACTCCAGTGTCACTCAATGCATAATACACATCTGATTAGATCTTTGCTCTGCAACTTTTTCAAATATTTCCAGTGAGAATTAATTTAATTTCTGGCACCAAAGCTTCTGATTTTCATCCAAGTGTCCCTGTAATGAAAGAATTCCATGATGATGTAATTGAGTCATATTTCCTCTAAGAATTATACTTCTTGACTTCCAAATACAGCAACCAAACTCTTGAGAGCAAATGTATTTCTTCACTTCTGAAGACATATATGTTCAGGTCTGATAGATATTTCACCTCTCTGACACCATATCATGTCATGATGCTTAATAAATTGCACACATGCCAGACAATGTGGGCTAACATCTATTAAGTATATATTCAAACTGAATATCCTGTGAAATGAAAACAATTTATGTAGCTAATTAGCATTTAAAGAGATATACCTCATGGCTTATACCCCATCTCTCGTAGTGTATCACCATCTCATGCATACCACTCATCTATAAACAAGGTTACAGAATACATACAATGCTCAGCTCAGATCTCAAGTACACCGTTGGTGCCTCAGGTATGCCATACCACCATAAGAGTCAGTTTCAGAATAAACATTCCATGTGCCTTTCTTGCGTATGCAATCTTGGGCTTGGTGTGAGCGTGTGCGCGCGTGCGCGCGCACACACACACACACACACACACACACACACACACACACACACACACACACACACACACATATGCCCATACAAACACAGACACAGATACATAAGTCTACACAGACACAGACAGCACAAACACATTGATACACTCTCAGTCTCTCTCTGACACACACACACATACAATGTGCACAAAAGCTTCTTTCATGTAGTGGGGATAAGCACTCTCATACCCCACTTAATAATTGTAACTCTGAGGTCACTGCCAAATGGTGTAGTGTCTTTCAGAATTGTGGTGATTTTACATGTCAGTTTGCATTATGAGGCTTTGCATATCTTTTTGTTCTAAGCTGTGATCTCATACAAAACAAATGTAGACTACCAACTATTAGTCAATACTACAAATCCAACCTACAAAATGTGTTGTGAGGCCCTGCTATCTCAATGATAAATGTAGGAATTATGAAGATTTAAATACCACCATTTTAATAACATAAAATTTGTATGTGGACAGTAATAGCATACATCACAGTTGTTGCCATTAACCACTTCCATTTTAGCTAAGTGTACATAAAGGAATGGAAACTGAAAAGAGTTCTGAGCTCTGTCTGTGGTTTTAGACAAACTGAATATTGGAAAGAACTATCTGAAAGGTTTTTATGTGTAAGAACCCACTGTAGTCTGATTTATAAAAAACATGATGCAGGAGGGATATGATTCATAAATTGTGTGCATTACGTTTTTCACTTTTAGACATTGTTGAAATTTGCAGTCTTTTGAGCATGAAGACACCCTACAGTTTTAACCTGCCTGGCTTTTACATTAATATTTACGTATGTATGTATGTATATAATCAGTTCATAAATGGGTAAGTAGTCTAATTCTTTTGGACCATTTCAACTATAATCCAGTCCACAACTGTAATGACAAATGTAAATGCTGCATTTAGAACATTTAGAGTAGTCTGTAATACAACAGTCAGGAGAAACTCAGCTAGACACAAGTTAATGACAACCATAAACACAGAAAACAGAGGTCAGGATCTAACTCCAGGCCATGTAACTATAAGGCATCAACATTAAGTACTAAATATGGAGATATTCTTTTAAGGACAAGCATTTGTGAGAGTGGAAGGGGATGATCAAGGATACTGAGCAGCAAATATTCATTTCTAAGGTAGAAGGAGGTTAACCTGGATGAGCACTGAACATGAATTTAGGAGATGGAAGGGATATCCCTGGGCAGAGATCATTAAACATACATTTGGGAGTGACGGATTGACACTGAACAATGAGAAATTAGCAAAATAATGGGAGGTGAGGAAATGACAGTGAACATCAAAAGGCTGGATGGGAATACATTTGACATGAGCACTAAACATGAATTCAGAAGGTAGAATGTGACTCTTAGACAATATGAGGCAAAACTTTCAGAATAATCATTCTATCCACACAACACACACGAACGCACACACAAAGATTTTTCAGTAAACTCTGATCCAGTATGGGATCCCATCAGTGATAATTTTAAACAAATGAATAGCATCTTGAGACAGCCTAAGTTACATATTAAAATGATTGCATATCCTGACATGTCATAATGATCCTTTTACACTACAAACTGGAGAACATGAACACAGAAACTGCCAACACTTTGTAAGCCAAAATAAATATTGTTAAATTCTGCCTAGGAGTCAAATGCAGACAAGACAGTGAAATGAGGTTTTTAAATCTTGAGATATGTTAATTATATGGTGGGGGTTCAGAAGCATTTGGTTTATACTGGCACAATGCTAAATGTTAAGGCTTCTGTGCAATGTGACACAACCAGGCACAGTGCTGCTTAGATATGTATTAGGACCAGTATAGTGCAAGTATTCTGAGACAAGGGCTGTATAGTAAATCACAGCAGCTGTGTTACTAGTACTGATACAGTAGGAAATGGTCTGCAAGGCATTGAGGACTAGTACAGCACATTGCCAACTCATCATGTAATAGCAAGCAGAGATGCACACAAGGGCAACCATGATAAAGAAGGGCATATTTTGGGACAGGTGTCCATATTATATATTTGAAGAAGAAGAAGGGTAGAGGGAAGAAATAACAAGGAGCTTGCATGAGAAGGATAGATGAAGATAGAGAGAGAATGGAATGTAGCATAAACAGACAAGCAAATATAAAGTGCAGACATATACAGGCAAGTGCAATATGGACACAAAAGGTGTGGGAAACATTTGGAGGTGCAAACATATAGAGGTTGGACAGCTGTTGAAGAGGAGGTTTAGACTACAAACAGAGTATTAGGAATGAACAGAAGATGAAACAGGAATACCAGAATGGGAGATATGGGGGTAGGTACAGAGGTCATGTTCACCACAGAGGAAAGGCCACCCAGACATCAGTCAACTCTATGACTGATATCATGGGCAGGCTGTGTATCTGATGTCCTGATGGTTGGGGCCAGTTAGTCATGTAACTCTATCAGCCATGTCAGGAGGCACTCCATTGCATCAATCTGGGTGCCCAACTGCAGGCACACCTAAGACACCACTAGCAACTGTACCTGATTGATGTAATCAAGGGGAAATCCTCTAAGCCATGCTTAGATGAGGCTCCTCTGCCTCCCTGTAGAGAAGAGAACATAGTGGACATCAGTGATCCTTCCAGGTCTTCTTCAATAGGGTGACCTACATCTTCCTGTTGCGAAGCTACCCTGGCAACTATTAATGACTCAGCACCAGATGCATAAGTTGGCACAGACCCAGCTGCCCACCCCTGCTCTGAAACCAGCATCACAGCAGAAACTGTAGAAAGCTGAGGAAAAATCAGAAGGAGAAAAAAATATAACACATTCATATACATGTACAAGTGCACAGTACATTCATGGACATAGTATATTTACTCCACCACTATGAGATTTTGTCAAGTTTCCTAAGCCAGGTTTCCCTGTTGAACTTTCTCTTGCTCTCCCCTAATGCTGTAATAGAAAGTAGGGACAATTCAGTTTGATGTGAACCAGTAACAAGAAGACAAGGAAACAAACAACAATAATTACAAAATGCAGTTCTTAAATAAAAGTCTGGCACATTGTCCTTAACCAATGTCTCCCACTGGTGAAGTAGGTTTGGGGTGGTACTGCCAATGGCTGCTGCAGCAATGCCTCCAGTGCTCACCAAAATGAGTGCCCTGTACCAGGTATCCATTGTGTACAATGGGGTCATCACAATGACCCAGTAGATATTCCTTATGGTCCCTGTAAAACAGATACAGATACATTAAAGTCTCCTGGCTGCACTAGGCAAAAGCCCTATAGAAACCAGTGCCTGAACAGGCCTATTGCTCTTCATAAGGAACACAATGGTAGCCCTGTGCACGTGGCTGCACATTTGGACATCATGTGATATACATAACTTGGCAGCAGTGGTGCACTAACAAATGGATCACAAGTGCAGAAAATTAGCAATATGGATTTTGCAGCCTCCATGCATGAGCATAGCATGTACATCTCCCATTAGCCCTAGGACAGGTAAGGATGAGCATGCTCACAACACCTGGGTGTGCTATCACAATGCAATATATCAGTGATTTAGAAATTATCGCACTAAATTACCTGATTATTATAATCACTGTACTATGAGAACCATTTCATAATGATAAAAAGTGTAGTCACCTTATTGCAGAAGACCACATTAACATGACCAAGTCAGGAATATGACTTCAGAGGGGGAGATATTGAACTGTGATATAGGCATAGTGAAGAAATACAAGATATCTGGTAATGTACCTCTGCAATGCACTGAGCATCCATGGTGGATGGCAGCAAACAGGGACAGAGAGGTTACCTCAATATGGGATTGCAGGTGAATGTCAGGCTGGGGTAGGGGAGTCATCATGACAGAGAACAGAGCATAAAGGCATGACAGGTAAATGTCCAAGTTGCAGGGCTCAGCTTGACAAAGAATGCAGCTTAATGGCTTGAAAGGTAAATTTCCAGCTAGAGGGCCACATTATGGCCTGTGTGGGCAGAGTTTGACATGCTACAGGGGACAGGATGACTATGACATTATCACGTGTATAAAGGAAGGATAGCAGCAATGTATGTCACAGCACTACTGGCTATCAGCACAGAGTTGAAGGCAGGTGGGTAGACAGAACAAGCTCATTGGTGTTTTCAATATGGGACAAGGTGGGAATGCTCACAGCAGGACAGCAGACAGGTATATGGCCACCAAACTGAGGGAGGGAGTCAGTGCTGAGACAAAAGTTTCACCCAAGGAGAGCCATGAACTTGCATTTTGACCAACATGTCAAACCTACAGGTGTAAGCTTTTTGTCATGGCCCCAAAAGCAACAGCTGAAAAAGATCACTATATCACCAAATATAAGTCAGTGTATGAGCAGTATACTAAAAAACTTTTCACTATTGGCTGGGCATACTTACGCGAAAGTGCTTTTCACCAAAGAAGCACTTTCACATAAGTATGCCTGTTGTGGAGGTCGTACTATGGTGTGGATAAGAGAATATTCCCTTTCCTCACTGTAGTGCGATCTTGGAGTGAGAATATTAAAGTAGGGGGGTATGGGGGCACAGCCCCCCACATGGGGGGTGCAGAGGGGCTTGCCCCCTGCATAAAAGTAGATTTAGTGGGGTTTTTTTGTTTTTTTTTAACATACTAACGAAAGTGCTTTTTTGGTGAAAACACTTTAGTTAAAGTGTGTTCGGTGATTGTAGATTCGGACTATTGAACTTTCGTTCAATAGTCCTAGATCCATATATATATATATATATATATATATATATATATATATATATATATATAAACTCTGTTAACGTTTAGCATTGTCTAAAATGATAAGAATTCTTCAGAATATCTGGACGAAAGTGCTAAAGACAAATGAAGAGATAATATTGTTTTATACCTTGATCAGAATATCTTTATCCATGTTCTTTAGGTTAAAAGATCACTAAACACACACACATGGCATGCACATCCAAGGATAAAGGTAAAACTGACAAGACTTTCCTCAAGTGCAGGTGTGGCATGGAGTTGTACAGGACATTAATAGTGTGGGTGGCTGTAAAGAAGCACTAGTGCTGGTCATTGATATGGTACTGCATGCCAAGAACAAGGCACAAAACATCAAGAGTAGCAGGCTCACCACCAGAAGTGGATCGCCAACATAAAAGTGGCTCAGAGATGGAAAAGTGCTGACATCCCGAAATGGGGTGGATGAGTCAACCATCATACCTGGCAGTGGCCTTGATGTAAAAAATGGGTTGGTAACAACTGCCTGACTGTCTGTAGGGGATGCATCTGCTTAGTAATAGCAGGTAGTCTGATACACAGAGGACTAAGGCTAAGAGGTGTAAACCTGCGATTTTCTGTGGTACAGGGTTTGATGCCCTCAGCCTTCATTTGCCTGCTGTGTGACCTTAAGCAAGTCATTTAACCAGACAGTGCTTTGGACCAGTTTTGAATTTGGGCTTGTCTCCTTAATGGTCTACTGGACTGCATGCCTAGTCACTACAGCTGAATCTATTTCCATGTTGTACACTGACCAACATGTGAGAAGGACTTGCTCAACACAACACTTCTGTGTATTTGTTTTCAATGTATATTTGGGCTACAATGGTGACATGCTGCAACACAAGGTATGTATGATATATACATATATATATATATATATATATATATATATATATATATATATATATATATATATATATATATATATATAATAGGTATGATGTTATAACTGTTTGTGCAATTACAGAACTATATTTTTATCGTATAATTGCTATTTAAGGATGATGTTTAAGACTCTGACCATCTAACTTTGAAGCTATATTATTAGTGTTTCAAACTATTCTATCATTTTTTTCTTGCTGTAGTGGGGGGGGGGGGTGAGGACATTTCATTATATTAATATAAATGTTTCTACTTGGCAGTGCCTGAAATGTTAACTTTAGCTGATATTAGTCAAATCTGGTCTTAGGAAACATATGTTGATTTATGTTAAAAAAAGCAATGGCTGTTCTAAGAAGCACTGGTAAGCAGAGAAATTTTAAGTGTGGGTTTGCAGTTTTCCCTTGTGACATCATTATACTTTTTGAGCTTACATTTAGTTAATTATATATAGATTATAGAGTTTTTGTGCTCCTATCTACACTGTTCCCTTTTTCCATTATATGACTTGAGGCTTTCTCTTTTCAAACACAGAGGTGGGGTTAGACCCAGAGTGGGCCTGGAAGAAATCCTCTACAATGCAGGTCAAGTTCTTACTAGTTATTTTTTTCTTTCTGCAATACTACTCTTAATTTGTGTGTTTTTATACATGATTTAACATTCTAGTAAATGTGTGACTACATAGAATGGTTCACTTGGTAATCATATGAATGGACAGGATTTTGAATGCCAAGTCCTATAATATGGAGACTGAATGGACAAAACTCTGGACTTACATACACTTAGTTTGAGATCACCATTTCTCAGTATATTCCCATTTCTCTGAGGTATGGTGATCTTGGAGTTGACCCCACAATGGGGGTGCTGATGGGCTTGCAGCCCTGCAAAATGTATTCAATCTTCTCCAGCATTTTTTGGCTTTTTTCTTTACAGCATGTTGAAAGACTATAGTCGTTAATCTTTTTTACCCATCTAACGCTAATCTTGATTAAATTGGTGATAACGCATTCATAAAATATGAATTCAGACTACTGAAGCATACTAATTAATGGGGTGGTTGTGGTTCTCATGAAGAAAGTTAACCTAATATATATTTAACTTCCCAGAAGTGATCCTCTGGACAGCTATTGTTATGTTACCACTAAACACTTTAGTTTGGAGAATTTTGTCTCTTACTTCATGACCAAATTAAATTTTTCTACTACTTATTGATCTCCTGGACAAGTTGAAGAATTATTTTTTTATTATTGCTGAGATTGTAAAACCAGCTTTAAATTAATATTTATATAGGAAGTACAGTGTTCTGTTCAATAATTCTTATCTTCTGATCACCCAGTGAGAACTAATGGATTATTTTAGTCTTTCTAATCTATTTAGAATCCTTACAGTGGTAGCATTGTTGTCTCACAGCAAGACGTTCTCCTGTTCGATTCTCAGCTAGTGTGCGAGGAGTGCCTTCTGTGTGGAGTCTGCATGTACTCCCCGTGGGTCGAGTGGCATTCCGAAAGACATGAGTGAATGGGCGTGCCTTCGTTGAAGGTTGGACGTCAAGCTGGCAACTCAGCACCGTGAAAGTCTACTGCCAATCATTAGCGGACCAGAGTTCCGCTGTGGCGACCCCTAAGTGGGAAAAGCCGAAAGACAACAACAACAACAACAGATTTACAACAGTTTTCTTTTTTTTCTTTGCCAGATATTATTCATAGTCATGTATTTATTTTTAACTTATACCCATATTAATTATCCCAGCTGTTGATGATATTATTTAACCAACATATTTACCTGACTACGCAAAAAAACTAGTTTTAAATTCCCGGAATTTCTTACTATCTGTTTAAAGTGGGTAGAACTAGATTTTAAACATAACTTTATTATTATACAATGGTTTTTAGTTATATATGTGCTGAGTTTCATATTACTGTCTTCAGTAAGGCTTAAAAATGTAATGTTTTCTGTTTTACATTCCTCTTTTTGTAAATTGTGATTGTTGGCAACATATATTGTTTGTAAATCTTTTAAAAGTTTTTTGTAATCTTTTTGTACTAATGTTATGGAGCTTATCTCCCCAGGTCTCTGCTGAAAATGGCCTACTTGCCCAGTTGGACTCTACCTGGTTAACAAATGTAAAATAAATAAAATAAATTATAACCATCCATCAAACGCTGTCTGGAAGAATAATCTTTGAAATGTGTAATTTGTCTTAACTGAAAAATGATAACAAGTGAATAACCTTTAAAATCTGAATTATAGGCCTTTTGATTAACAAAGCCTCTTTCATTAAGAAGCACAACATTGAGCATGAAAGTAGTTTACATGAAAACATCAGAAAACATCAAAATTGACTTGCTTCTATCTATGATGAATAGTTAGAATGTCAATTAATACAATTAAAGGCCAAATTGAATGTAACCTTGAACATACAAACTCCTTGGTCAGATGTTAGAGTAGTTGCTAAAGTCTCTCTATGGGCCTGCTTTTCATCTCGGTGCTTAGTGAATATCCACAGTGATTAATACCTTTGCTGAAATGTTTCAAACTCTTTATTCTTGCTTGTCTGCTGAGGTACATTTTGATTATATTAATTCTTTTCTAGACTGGTTTAAATTTTCCTCTGGCTCTCATGTCCTCATATTTTTCTCTGAACAGCCAATTTTAAACAAACTTACATCATTTCACAAGTCTTTTGGCCCTGAAAGTTTCTCTATCAAAATATATCTAAAACCATTCTTACTCTCAAACCAAACATGGACCCTCTTTACTCTTTCTCAACCTGGTTTCTTATCATTTTCTTTATTTTACAGCTGTGTCATCAAGATTTATCTTTTGCTTCCTTAATATTCCTCAAGTACTCCTTAGAGGATCTACACACATTGTTGCTATAGATACCTACGAAGAGTTTCATAGGGTCAGCTTTTTTCTTTTCATTTTGACAATAAAATGCAATTAATTGAATTATTTATTAATTTTGTTAAGCTACTCAGATCCTTTGATTACTCTGTCTATCAATGGCATCTATTCTTGACTAATTAAAAACAAGAATAGAAAATAATGCTCTCCTAAATCACCTTATCTTTTTAATATATGCATTAAACTCCTCTTGATTTACCATAAAGAGAAATCTGTAATTTCTTTCCTAATATTAACGGGGTCTTTGTTCTGCTTACAACATTTACATATTATATCAACCTTTATTTCTGATCCCCTAACAATTACCCCATCAAAATTGTGGGTATCTTTTTGCAACTCTTTAAATATTTTAACTTAAGCAGGTCTATGTTTTTTGCTGTATTTGTAGGACATGCTCACCTCATGTCATTATTTCCTGGAGGTCTCAGTATTTACTCTAGCTTAAAATATCTAGGTAGACTATATGTACAAAATAAATCAAATATGAATCATCACATAATTGAGAAGGTATAGGTTCATAGGTAGTTACTAGGCTAAAAGGAGATTTCTTCCGATTAATTCCTGAGGGCACCTGAATCCCAGTTGCTAGCCTGGTACACTGAAAACAACCTCTAAGGAGTTCCCCCCACAAGACTGAGCTAAAGTATGTGTTTAAAGCAAGGAAATAGTTACTGAAAACTAGCTGTGCTATTTTTAAATCTGACTTCCTTGTGTGCACTCCAGCAGCCTACCGCAGACCGGTTTATCCCCTCCCCCTTCTAATTTCTCCCCAACCCAGAACTTACTACACCCTTCAATGGATTTGGTCATTCCCCTGCTAATTATTACTGTTCTCCACTAGGTGGCAGTCTCTGCATATACAACCCCTAGCCTCTTAGCTCTCTCCCTACTGGTTTCTAGTATCACTCTAAGAGCTAGCAGAACTTTAACTTCACTAAATTATTTTTCCTACTGATTTCTAGTATCTCTCTAAGAGCTAGCTGACAAATTATAAACATTTTTTTCTCTACAATACCCTCTTGAAAAGTCAACCTACTCTACCTTGCCTGGCACCTGCAGTTAAAATTGTTCTACTATAGCTATCAAACTACACTTAGCTGATACTTTTTCTGCTGCACTCACCTCTTTGGCTCTTTCCCGCTCTGTTCACGCTGCGGGCTCACTCCACTCCCCTACCCTGCCCCCAATTTCCACCTGCCCCCAGTGCTCTTAGCTTTATTCTCCCATTACCACACCCCCACAGCCCAATTAGCAAATACCTTTCCTCTCCTCATTACCTCTCCCACATAAATCCCTCCCTCATACACTCCTACACTGTCTTCCCACCCTTTAACTTATACCTTCCCCTACACTACTTCAATTCCCAATAGAACTTGAAAGCCCTACTTCCCCCCTAAACTCCCTTAATACCTTTATTAATTAACTACACATTATTCTCAGTTATAACCTTCAATACAATTTAAAGTCAATATTTCTCACTAGTCATAATCCTTACCTCCCTATCTCTCTCTTCTCTAACATGTTCTCTTTAAGTCACCACTACTCCAAAGCCCCCTACCTCCTTCTTCTCTTCCTAATTCCCTTATACCAAGCTACCTCTTATTCCTCTCATACCTGCCTAATACTTCCAACAAAAACTACCTCCATACACACTCTCCCCTACCCTCATTTTGCCTTTCATTTCCACTCTATCTCACCTTCCCTCATTCAAACAAATCCTCTGCTTCTGTGCCATCCTAAAATCTTCTCCTGTAAAGCCAAGATAGTTTTTCCTACTCTAATTTATAAACTCCCCAAACCTACACCTTGCAAACCTAAATGCCAAAAGGATGTCTCCCTCTACCTACTAATGCTAGCAGGTGATATCCATCCTAATCCTGGTCCCATTACATATAACAACTCCAATAATCCCACAACCCTCTCCACCCTACATAATACCCTAAGGATCTTTACAATTAACACTCAAAGCCTTAGTAATAAATCTCACCTACTTCATTCCTGGCTAAGCCATAACCAACCTGACATCCTAGCTATATCTGAAACCTGGCTCAAACCTCCCATCTCTGATTCAGAAATCCTGCCCCAAGGTTTTCATATTCTCAGAAATTACAGAATTAATAAAAAAGTTGGTGGCTCTGCCCTAGCCTGTTCTAATCTTCTCACCTTAATTGCTCTCCATATTCCAATCCCACAATTCCAGAACACTGAACTAGCCACTGGACTACTAAAATTAAACAAGCACAAAAATATTTGCTTCATTGCCGTCTATATCTCCTCTGGAAATAATATATCAGTACTTGAAGAAATTCTCCTATGGGCTTCCACAAAAATCAGCTATGAAACTTACATTTTAGGAGATGTAAATATTGATTGGAACAAACTCAACTGCCCCTCCCTCTCCCTATCCATCAGTCTCTAAAATTTCACTCAGACAATCCTCAATATCACCTGACCTAACAAAACTAATCCCCTGGGATCCACCTTAGACTGGATCCTTGTCTCTAAGCCTAACAGAATAACCAACTCTGGCACAATTTCTGATACCATTAGTGACCATCTCCCTGCCTTTATCCATCGCTCTACTAGCTCTTCCCCATACCAGCATCAATTTATCTAAATCTGTAACCTTGGCAACTTCAACCCCATTACCTTCTCTAATTTATTCAAACAAATGAGCTGGCATATGCTGAACAGCCTACCCCTTGATAAAGCTATAGACCATTTCAACACTGTCTTCCTTGATACGTTAAACTCTGTTGCTCCCCCAAGAAATAAAAGGATCAAAAATAACACAGCTCCATGGCTTACCAAAAAGACAAAACAAGTTATGCACCAAAGGGACAAACTATGGAAATTTCACCAAGAAAACAACCTGCCCAACACGTTACTTCAATACAAACAGCCCCGTAACCTTGCTAAACAGCTAATCAACAAAGACAAAAAAAATCTACCAAACTAAGCTCCAGTCTAACAACCATAATAATCCTAAACAGTTCTGGAAGTCTATAAACTCACTTCTCCATCCAGGATCAAAAACAAATCCCTGCCCCAACCCAAGCAAAACTGACCTTGAACTAGGCTCTGAATTTAATTCTTTCTTCATCTAAACCATTTTTGCCCTCACTAAATCCTTTCCCAACAATAACACTAGCTAATCCTCATCCTCCCCCGCCAATCCCACCAAACAGCCATCCTCCTCTATTCGAGCTCAAACCTGTCTCTACAACTCTCATAAAAAAAAAAAACTCCTATCAAAACTCAAGTCATGTTCTAATGCACCCGACAACATCCTCTCGTCCTATCTAAAACTTGCCGCAGATGGTATCGCTCTCCCAATCAGTATCATTATAAACAGATCAATAAAAGAATCCTACATCCCCAAACTCTGGCACTCAGCCTTCATTCTCCCTCTCCACAAGGGAGGAAAAATACCTGCATCTCAAACTTCCGCCCTATTGCCTTACTCTCTCCTATCTCTAAAATCCTTGAAAAGTGCATCCACCTCCAACTTATGCCATTCCTGACCCAAAATAACCTTCTCACACCCACCCAGCATGGCTTCCAGCCCTGGCCACAGCACCAATACAGCCCTAATCTCTTTCTTAAATACTATTAATAAAGCCCGAGACTCAGGGCAGCTAGTTTCTACTGTTCTACTTGATCTCTCCAAGGCTTTTGACACTATCTCCCACAACCATCTTCTTTACCATCTCTCTAACCTTCACATTTCACCTAAAACTCTTTCCTGGTTCTCCAGCTACCTATCGGAAAGATCTCAGGCTGTCAAATGGAAAAACACCATCTCTTCCTTCTTACCCACCCCCACTGGTGTCCCACAGGGATCCATCCTCTGTCCTATGCTATTTAACATCTTCATCAATAACTTTCACACTGCTATTCCTGACACCAAAATCATTCAATATGCGGATGACTCAACCCTAGTCTGCTCTGCCTCAAACCTCCCTGAACTGCTGTCTAAAACCCAAACTGCCTTCTGAAAAACTGAAAACTGGATGCACCAAAACCACGTTTCTCTTAATGCTAGCAAATCCAAAATTCTTCTATTCTCACCCTCTAAGAACTTCTCCTTCAATAAAAGCGACTTCAAAATCCTCAGCCAAACAAACACACCTATAGAGGTCGTCCTTTCTGCTAAACTTCTCAGCGTAATTGTTGATGAACATCTTTCTAACACAACAAGGCTCACTCTGGCCTCTACTTTTCTCCTTCCTTACTTACTATATGGTGCACCTCTCCTAACCAACCTGTCTTCCTCTACCACCTCTAAACTAGAAAGCTGCTGCAATAAAAATCTCTAAATTTGCCTCCAAATCCAAAAATTCCACTCATCACTGCTTCACCCTACAATCCCTGAACTGGCTAGAACTACCAAACTACTTAGATTACCTATAACTCTCCATAGCACACTCACTCATATTTTATCCTACAAAATGCCCCGCTCTAACTAATATCCTTCCACCTTATATTCCCAAAAGAGCCCTTAGATCTGAACATCAGAACTTAATTTCTATCCACAAACCTAAACATCCTGCCAGCCAGCTGCTCCTCTCCTATGCCCTGGGCAAAAAATGTAACTCCCTTCCTTCCCCACTAAGAACCACCCCAAACACCGAAAATTTCAAGGCCCTACTTTTCAAACACCTGTCTACTAAACGGAAATGCCCCTGCCTCCTCCCTACTTAATCTTGGATCACTTCTAGTATGAGTCTCCTCATTCTGACACATTTGCCCTATCCTCCTCCTATAGACATATTCACACAACTATATCAATCTTCCTGCAATCTCCTGCAGCTTTGTCCCTCTACTTAACTACTTCTACCCCTAGAGCTAGATTTGCTCAACTAAACTGGTAAATACTACCCAGTCCTTCTACTCCTACAGCTATACTTGCTCAACAAAACGTGTAAATATTGAACACTAATTTCTGTCTCCAGTACTTGCACTCAAAGCACCACCGCTATTTCTCCATCCCTGAATCTCTTCACTACAAGCAATTTCTATACAACCTTAACTCTCAGTTTAGGAATCTCAAAGAATGACTGCTTTACTATACAAATGTAATAAGCATAACTTTAATGTAAAAAGCAAAAATTTTAATCAATTTCAATATGATTTGTACTCTCATACTGTCTTGTATTCCTTGAAATCGTATTCTGTATACTGTTAAATGCTTTCTAAAATCTTGATTGTGTTGAAATCCTGTATGTAATATATTTTTAATGCATTCTCTGTGCTTTTCTCCCCGGGCCTCCACTGAAAATGGGCCATGTTGACCCAGTGGACTTCCCTGGTAATCAAACTGGAATAAATAAATAAATAATGATCTAGGAGACCATTGAGGAGCCTAGCTCCATTTCTGCAGAGTATTGTCTAGATAAGTGACCTGGCCAGAGTCATACAGTAGGCAAGTGAAGGCAGAGGGAATCATACCCTGGTTGTAAGAAGCAGCAAAGTATCAGCTCATTGCCATAGTCTCCTGTGCTAACTACAATGCATGGCATACTGTACTGTAATAGTTGATTTAGCAAAAAGGAAGGTAATAAAGTTTACATAGGTGTCAAAACTTTCTGTAAATAGAATGCATGTGTTTCCTCATTTTTTTCTTTAATTTTCTTTTCTACTCTCTCATTTTAGTTTATATATATATATATATATATATATATATATATATATATATATATATGTATATATATATATATATATATATATATATATATATATATATAATTTGCAAGCTAGAAGTTTAAAACTTCGAACTGTAAATGGTTGAAACCATAAGATTGAAGTTTTGAAACTTCAAAATTGTAATAAAAAAATAAATACAATTTTTTTTTTACATTTTTGCAGGGGGGAAAGCCCCCCTGCACTCCTCACACCCCTTGCTAAATAAATATATCAACTCAGAGATCGCACTGCAGTGAGGCAAATGATAAATTTCCCATTTCATGTTGTACTGCAATCTCCATTCAAAATGTTTGAAGTTTCAAAACTTTGATCTTATGGTCTTGACCATTTGCAGTTTGAAGTTTTGAAACTTCGAGTTTATGAAGGGAATCCATACATATATATATATATCTATATATATATATATATATATATATATGTATGTATATATATATATATATATATATATACACATACATATATATATATATATATATGTGTATATATATATATATATATATATATATATATATATATATATATAATTTTATATATCACAAATATTTCAAATCTATGGACAATTCAAGTTCTCATATTTATCTGATACATCAGTTCAATTAGTCTTTCTTAACAGTCTCTAAGCACCTTGGCTAACTCAGAATTCCAAGGGTATTATGTCATCTCTAGAGTAGACTAGATGTTTTAATGCTCTTTAGTATCCTAAAGAAAATAGCTACCGATCAATCTTATAGGTAAAGATCTGGCAGAAATGCTTACTTCAAACTGACCATAACTACCTTTCTCTTTATTTCTTAAATACTAATCAGCTATGTAAGCAAAATTCACAAACATTTTCATCAACCTTATTTGTGATTTAAATTTTTGTCAAAATAGATGAATTTACAGAACACTGCCCAGTTTTATCAACCCAGTGTGGCCAATGCCAACATTTTAATACAAGCATTTCAGATTGCTAAAGGTGGATTCAGTGAACATGAAAAGATAGAATCCAGTTTGCCAAAATGAAGTTTGACTTCTGCTACACTGTTGTCTGACCTTAGAGTTAGTATACATAAATTAAAAGGTGTGGGGATGTCTCCCCACATGGGGGTCCAGGGGGGATTGCCACTAGTAAAAGAACTTTCCTTGAATATTCACTGAAGTTTGTTTCAGTGAATGCTTTTCAAATTTTTTTACATTTGTTTAAACTACTAATTTCTTCACCAGTCCATTTACCTTAATGTATGAGTTTTATATTAATTCCATTCACTCCAAAGGTGACACTGCTGTTATAAGCATGTGGTTCATACTTTAAGCAGATTTATGTCCCATCCCTTTGATAAAACCAAGTTTAACTACTATATGTACCGAAAGAAAAATCTATTGACTTTAAACCTATTTCACTGACATACTTCCTTTTTTTGTTTAATCAAATTTGGGGATATACTGTTTAATCTTCATATATGGATTTGCTGGAGCCTGCTTTGCAACTAGGTAAAACTTGGAATCATTTATAGCCTAGGCAACTCCTTTTTAAATCATTCCCTTTAAAAGTTATAATATACCTAATTAATGATATTTTAATGCATACATGAGCCCTGCAAAAAAAAAAATCTTCCCTGCTAATATGTCTTTTTGCATTGACTATGGTTATATTACCTCTGGTCTACTCCATATATTTTGGACTTGTCTCTATTCTAAGTCTTATTATGAGTAATACATTTATTAAACACCTTCTAACTTCAAAAGAACTGACTTGGCAAAAGCCAGTTTGGGCTTTCAGAGTCCTTGTACTGACAAAGATAACCATGTATTATTAAATATGGTGGTCATGTTGGTTACATTTTATATTACCACCAAATGAGTTTCTTTGCAAAACATAAAATTAAGAAATGTTTTTCTAGTATGCTTAAGTACTTAAATATGGTAAGTTGTCCAATAATTTTAGAAGCCAGTAAACTACCTGGGAAAATCATGAGAAATGCTTAATTCAGTGTTTGGTGATTGTGGTATAACTGATATCTCCTTTTTATAAACATTATTTATTTATTTATTTTATTTTACATTTGTTGACCGGGATAGTCCGACTGGATGCATGTCCATTTTCAGCGGAGGCCCAGGGAGAAAAGTTCCAAGGGTAATGTTATATTAATTTAGTTGTAGTTTTACCACTCAATAGTTTGAAATGCTTTTTTACGTAAAGGTAATGCAGCTTAGATCTTCATATATGTTTACATTATTATTAATTATTTGTTGTTTGTTGTTTAAAATTCTTTTTGCATGTACATTTTTGAATGTTACCAACTTTTAGTTGATATCTATAAATTATATCATAATGTCACTTGGTTCAAAATATTAAAGGGTTTATTCAGGTAAAACTATAGTTAAGGACCTATTTATAGCCTTTGCAACTATATCTCATAGCTTTTGAACATGGTTAGTATGTGCATTTTTGTACTTTTTTTAATTTTATGTGTCTAGCTGCTTAGGATAAATGTTTATTTTGCTATACTTTATCAAACTAGTTATGATGCCTGCTGACTCTTTGGGTCATCCTGCCTTTTTCCTTATAGGGTTGCTCCTAAGATGTTTGGTTTGGGCCATATTGTATTTAGATATAAACACAAAAATGATAAGATGTTAAATGAGGTCCCATCTCCATGTGTTGGTAGTATCTCAGGTGGATGCAAAGGATCCCATAGCACCTATGGAAAAGATTAGGTTTCCTTTATTTACAACAGTGAGATATCAATTTACATATATACAAATATACACTCATCATTATTTAACCATATTTACAATATATAAAACAGAAACAAGTATTATTTCTTAGAATTTGACACCCACTCTTTCTGCCATAACTACATTCTGATTTTTCATAATATGTCAGACAAAACCCATTTTTGTTAAGCGGAATTTTATTCATTTAAGACATCATAAACTCATCTATTTTTTCAGCATATTGTTGTCCTTTCTTCTGTTAATATCTAAGCAAAAATATGCCCACATTTATGTCTTCTTTGTTAATAAGTCCTTCAAGTAGGTTTTCTTTGTGCACTTTGTTTTCACTCTTTCACATTGTAAAAATACATGTTTTACAGTTTCAGTTTGTTTACAACAAAAACATACCCCCGGATTTATTAATCTCCCATGCAGGACTAGTGTAGTCCTGCATGGAAGTGGCCACTTAGGAGCAGGACGGCAGCGCGCCATGCATATTAATGAAGACGCACTGCCTGACATCCTAGGCATACACGGAGCATGTATGACTGCAGAGGGTATGTCTGAGAGCACAGCACTCAGAATAAACACGCCCGTGCAAAGTAGAACAGCAGAAAGTGGAAATAAATGAGTGAGGCCGCTCATAGGTGTCCGCATATCCCCACCAACAGTCCCCTATGCGTACAACAGCAAAAAGACATAAATATGAAAAGAAGAAACCCCTGTATTGTTGTCTAAAGCTCCGAGTACAGCTAACCATAGGTGCGCGGGTTTGCCCATTGCTCAGCCACAGTGAAAGCAGCCCAAAGGGCTGAAGAGGATAACAAGGACGATATATGCAAATGAAGCATGTCAGTAATAGTCTAGTGGGCAAAGTGTTCACCCAATGAGCAGATATTCCCAGTTCGAGTCCCAACGCAGCATAGTCTATTTTACATGGCAAAGCATGGTATAAGCAATATCTGTAATGCAAAACCCACTAAATAACATAATTTTTATGAACATGAGTAGTGCAGGAAATGCACATGTGAAGAGTCAGTATCATAATGAATAAGTCAGCAGTAAGCAGGCATAAGCACAGATAAGCCGTAGTAAGTATATGTAAGCACTAGTAAGCGTGTGCAAATGCGTTTGCGTGGGGTTAAGCACTGCCAACACAGATTAAGCAAAGGAGAAGCTAACTGGGTGTAAGACACTGTGACCGGAAGTTAGCAGTGCTTACCTCTGCGCAATCCTGCTTACAACCGCTTGGAAGTGCCTTAAGCACACCATATCCAATGGCTGGTGTTCTGCCCAGTAACAAAACAAAGAGCTTCTGCAAGGCCGGAACCCAGGACCATGCTCACCATACACAAAATGATTTGCCACTAAGCCAAGCCAGATATGCAGAAATCGCATGTTGTCAGAAACATAACCTCAGCCCAGTCATGCAACAGTACAGAGAATGTATACGTACAGCTTGATGGGCATGTGTGCGTAAATATATCACTATCTAAATGGATACAACATATCTATAGATGTAGTCACATATATATATATATATATATATATATATATATATATATATATATATATACATATATAGATGCTGTAGAGGAGATGTGGGTGGGGAAACTATGGGTATGTAATTATGGGTCTAGGCATGCAGGTGTTTGCTGCAGTGGTTCTATTCGGACCGCCCCAGGGATGTAAGCAATAGTGTTCATTGGGCAGAGCTGCCGCCCAATGAGCAGCCACTCCTGCTAAGAGTCCCACTGCAGCACAGTCTATTTTACATGGCAAAGTATGGTATAACCAGATATATTGTTGCAAATCCCACTAAATAACACCAAGGAACACATGGTCGCAACACCCCACTGTAGGCATGTAAGCCAAACTAATTGGCATCACAAGGTGTTATTGCTGTCCTCACCCCCACCCAGGGATGTGAGTGTCCAAACCTACCTCCAAATGCAGTGTATATATACACAGCTGTTGCTGGAGAAGAAATGGCCACCTGTGGACCTTCCTGTCAGCCTATCGGCACATCCCAAAACATTTCCCCTACTATCTGCCCCCTGTGTGCCCCATTAACACCACTTACCTATCAACCCCTGTGTCATTACTACTACTGTTCACAGTCACAAGTAGGTGACACCCTCCACACAAGTATATTGGCAGAATCTGGAACCCCCAACCAAGGTGTATTACCGCAGCTGTCCCAGACTACACATGTAAATAACACATGAAGGGAAAACTCAAGCACACTTGGATCACCACCTGCTCACCACCTGGCGAAGTCCATCACCCCTCAACCAACTACTGACACTGACACTTCCTGTCCTGCCTCGCATACATATCCCAACACCCTGCAAACCTGCACTACTGCTCCCCCACCAATCAGTCGAATGGCCTACTATACAGTTAAAATGTCCCCCCCTCCACCTACCCACCTACACCTTCACTATTCACATCTACTTTACAACACAGGTATGGCATAACTAAACCTAACCCGAATACCTGAGTGTAACCTATCCAGAAATGCTAAACTGGAATCCCACTTAACCTTACACTGACCTTCGTGAACAGTCATACCTGACATGTACACCTGACATAAGCATGTATAATACTTACATGTACATGAAGTAGTGCAGGGGTATACGGCAGCATGCGGGAGTATTCCTGTTTGTGCGGCAGTAAGCAATGCCCACACTGGTTAAGCAATGTGGAGACCAACCCAGTGTAAGAAGCTGTAACCGGAGGTCAGCAAGTCTGAGCCTAGTGCACACCAGCACATACCCACCTACCCTTCCCCCGCAGAGCCTTAGGCATGCTGTAGCCCACAGCCCTTGTGGCCAGTAACAACATAATCAGCACTCCCAGGTCCCCCCCTGCACACTATAGTCCAAGTGAGTTACCACGAAAGCATGGCAGATATACAATCAGCTGCTGTTATCACAATCATATCATCCGGCACAGTCAGTCAACAGTATAGGAAATGTATGTAGGTATGTACATTAATAAATCAATGAACAGTGCCTGTCCACGCATACTGTGAGAACAGTAGTCTTGTATAATACTGAAGAGAGGAATGGAAAATGGGGCACACCATGGGAGCGCGTTTCATCCATGGAAGTGGGAGATGAGGCTGGCCTGGTGTGTGAGCAAACCACTGCTTCTCAAAACCCTGGCAGGATGCTACCAGTGCAGGTCCATTCCTGGCGGGACGCACTAGACTTTGTGGGTCACAATGATGTTTCCACCAGTATTGGAGGTGGATGAAGGGAAGGCTCGAAAGTACATGGACTAAACAGATGAAGAGCCTGCAGATGGTTGCATCGAGACAGTAAAATGGAGGAGTACTGAGACGTGCAGAGAGAGAAATGTGTGGAGGTGTGGTATGGCATGGATAGAAACTGGAGAATGGATGGATGCTGTGTACGTGGAGCTCAGGGGCTGGGGAAAGGGAGCATGGGTATGACATTAAGGTTGAAATATGCGCATTGAGCAGAACTGTAATAGTGTAGTGGGCAGAGCATCCGCCTAATGCACATGCATTCTCGGTTTGAGTCCAACTGCAGCACATTCTATTTTCCGCATGAAATCAGTATAACAACATCGTCTTGCTGTATAACCTACTAAATGACATTTACACTTGAAAGAAGTACTGCATTACACAAAGACCCACTCACTATTCCAAGGACATGAGACGACACACAGATATGTATACACAGACAACCTTTAATGGTGTATTTTACAATAATGTATGCCATTACCAACAGCACATAGATCTGGACTTATTTAATATGTGAGGAATGCAAGACCCACACAGAAAAGTAGATGCAGACAGTGCGGATATATAACATACTATGCTGTCCAGGCCAAGCCCACCAATTCGTACAACTGTAGACAAAGGATTTGCCATCAAGATAGGTAACAATATACAATAACAGATGTAGTTCAGCAGCCGCCAGTTACACTCTGTAGTCAAGGTCTAGGGGGGCATTTATTACCTGTGATGATGACCAACAAATGTCATGGGAGTCCACGATATGACTGGGATGATAGCAGGAATGGTAGCAGTGGTGCACAGGTAAAAGCAAACAGGCAATCCACTGGCCATCATGTGGATAGGCCCACTGTTGAGAACTATGCAGACAGGCTGCATTCCATCCTAAATTACTATGTACACACAAACACTGCAAGACCAGCAATATACAAAGCACATAACAACACTACTCACTCTGTCTGTAGGTCTGGAACTTCTTAAGATTGCGTAGTTGTCCTGTGTCTGCAAGCCCAGCTGCAATAGGTACTGCAACCTGCCATCTGTAACAATCCTGCCCACATACAGGAAGGATGTCCTCCATACTGGAAAGGTGAAGGGACAACGCCCACATGAGGAAGCAATTTATAGTACTGGGTTGCCATGACAGTGGGTAACTGAATCACTACACAGCAGAATGCACGCAGACAGCAACTGTTGCACACTGATTGGTGCAGAGCGTATCACCTGATCATGTGCATCACCTACAAAAGCCATGCTGGCATCCATTCAAACCAACTCATACGCTCTACTGGAGAGGGAGAGGGAGAGAGAGAGAGAGAAAGAGAGAGAGAGAGTGAAAGAGAGAGAGAGACAAAAAAAAATTTATAAAATGAAACTCACACAGTGGGAAACAAATAACTACAAGCCACAACTGGGAAGGCATCACACCCGTCCAAAGAATAAAAGGTATGTAAAACATAACTTTATGCAATTTAATGTTGTATGTGGTATAGATTAATAGGATATATGATGTAGAATGTTTGATATTTGCCATCTGTAGTTGTCCCTGTAATGATGTCCTGCTGAACAACTGTTCTGGACAATACTGTCTGTCCCTGTAAGCAGTGGGACATACCCACCAACTGTGCAGATCAGCAATGAATGACAAAGATGTCAGCCATAATATCTGTGTATGTTATGTTAGTGTGGACAATAGCTGTTGGTGGATGTACTGTCGTTATGATAGACACATGGGTGTCAGAGCACACCACTTGCAGGACAGTCATATCAATGTGTAATGTAGCATGCACAAATTCCATAGGTGTGTGATAGGTGTACCAGCAATCTCACACCATATTTACCACCCTAATGTTAGACTGTGTTCACATGTGGCACCTGTCTGTGTTGCAGCAAGGCAGAACAGTGCAGCTGTGAATGAAAGATGGTTACAGAATGCGGACCAGATGTCTGTATGCACTCCACATATCTGTGTGATACAGAATGTGACGTGTATGTTTACAGATACAGACGCTCATATAGACATAGGTATATCAACAACGTACAACATATATCTACACATATATGTACATAGACGTATATTTATACATATATTTATACATATATATATATATATATATATATATATATATATATATATATATATATACATAGTGGCACTGACAATGGCATGCAGGTGAAATAGTCTGTAACAGGCCAGCAAAGATAAGTGTCCCCACAGGGAACATGGCTGCAAACACATAGCACAAAGCGTGGCACATGCACATAGCACAAAGCTTGGTACATACAACATATGTCCCAATGGTAGGTAAGCAGCTGACATAACAACTGCAGTCTGTGAATGATTTATTGTAGCTGATATGGTGGGGGGAGACAAATATTTGTATTAAGAACTATGGTAACCCTGTTGTATGGGTGGCTCAGACCTGTTTCCATCCTTGTGTCTTCCAGGAAACATATTGCATAGTCGTCTTCCCACATACAGCGCCGCTGAAAAAGCGATCATTATCAACCACCTAGTACAGCAGTACATACTATTGTTTGGCTGGACAGCCCATGACCAGCAGGAGAGGACTGCCCTGTGGAACAAACTAGTCCACAGGGTCAATGATGTCAGACTGCAGAACCGCAGCTATGAGCAGGTCCGGCATCATTGCACCAACCTGCTTCACCATGTACATCGGCATGCAGCTGCAGTAAGGGGGGACCACCTCACAAAAGGGGGAACAACCCGCCCATCCCACCCCTCACATGTGTGGAGGAGCTTCTCAGCAGGCTTGTGGCACCTGTCAGCCTGCAGCATCAACATCTGGTAGGGCATATCCTGGAGGTGGGTGCCATTGACACACCAGCTGAGAAGCGTGCAGGTAAGGCCCAAGGGCACATCAGTACCCCACTCGTGTGTATGTATCTGCATCTGTACAGGTACATCATGCAAAACTAAGATGTCATATACATAGTCTGCTGCTGTGTAGTAGTAATAAACAGTTGTGTATAAGCTGTAATATTGTGTAATTCTACTGTTGATGTAACGTTATGCTGCACTCACCTTTTATGAATGCTACAGCCACTGACATCAGGTTTCTCACACTCCTATGTAGGTCCCTCCAGGATACCACCATGGCAGCAGTCCGTAGCCGGTGAGTATGGTTCTGTTCATGCATGATGATAAACTGGGCATGTAATAGCTATGGGATATCCCCATGCATACATCTAATACACCTACCCATACTGCATGTTGTACACATTCATGTTCTGTTGCTGAGAAATGCACTGCATCACAGTAGAGACCATGCTAGGGTATCGGAAGGGTACAACAGACACATGCAAGATAACTAATATCCTGTCAATGTGCAATGTGTCCACAGGGATGTGATGTGTGGCAGGACACACGGCCTACAGTAGGGACATGTGTGACTCAACACCACCATGGCTGTAGCTGCACGCAATCAGGTTAAGTAAATGTTGCAGATATAACCCTGACCCCACAGCACTCATGAGAGCAGTGTGTGCCTCCAAGGGATGTGCACATGAGTAGACCTTGCAACCATGCAGAGGTCTGGGACATGTGTAGGGCACCCCTCACAGCCATGGTAAGGTCCTTTGGTTGTCAGTTTAATAGTCATGTACTGGTCATACATGCACTGCTAATGCTGTGATCTGTAATGCAGACATCAGGCATCCACAACTGATAACTGTTCACATATCATCCCAGGTATGAGTTGCTACAACACATAGGGGCTGTGAGCACTGGAGCTGACATAACCGACACAGTACTACAGATGCATCAATGGTTTATACACCTATGAGGTATGGTGCACAGTACAAGGTAGGGTGCAGAACAGGTCCACAATAACACTTTGTACATGGGTGCAGTGTTAACACAGGGAAGGACCATCACCTACCAACAAAGCCCATGTCTCACACACATGTATACTGCCGCTAGCATGATGTCACTATAGTAGCACTGCATGCTGTTGAGCTCCATATGTATTGCATGTTGACAGAAGGCTAATGGGAGTACTGTGTGTACAAATGTTGTGCAACTCCACATGTAGGAGTGTGGGGTGTGTGTGTGTTTGTGTGTGTGTCTTGGTTGTGTTCTTAAGTGCAATTTAGTGGAGTGTGGATGATGCATGTCAGATGTGTGTGTGTGTGTGTGTGTGTGTGTGTGTGTGTGTGTGTGTGTGTGTGTGTGTGTGTGCGTGTGTGTGTGTGTGTGTGTGTGTGTTCATGTATGCACAGGCGATAGTAGGAATGACCACATGGTGATACTTTCCTTTGGGATTGTGTAGTACATGGAGTGAGACATGGGACACCAGGACAACCTGTCAGATATGTAAAAACAGGACAACTGATAGCATAACAAGGTCTGTAGCATGGAGCATGTATTGGGAGGTGCAGTACATACCAGGTATACACATCATATTGCCAGCAGCAGATAGGTAACCGGCTACCCACATATGCAGCAATACAAATGCAATGGGAAATTACCACAGCACATCAGTGAGTGTATCCAGGTAGTACTGTTGTCTGCATGATGGGTTGCTTGTGCAGCAGATGTGGCATGGACTAAGCAAGACTGTAGTATGAGGCTCTGGTGTGTGACATATGTAGTGAATGTATAAACCCCAACCATATAGGGGTCTCGTACACCATTACTGCCCATACACAGGGTAATACAGGGTGACAGCATTGAGGCCATGTACAACCTACTCCACCCAAGTCAGGGAGGTGATGGAGTAACAGGTCAGGTGTGGTAACCACATGTGTAGGCATGGAGAGGAATGATATGTTAATGGGCTGTAGTGATAAGTGTATATTAGCAAGTGCCATGCAGGATGGGGAACATATGTAACTGACTGTGGGACTGTCTGTGAAACTCAGGGAAAGTGAGATAGTACGATGGCTGTCAGTGTGAGTGTGTGTGAGTGTGTGTACTGTTATGCACTCCTGTACAGATCTTAATGTGTGTATTTGTTTCCCCCACAGGTGGCGAGGTGGGTCAGGGTCCCTCCTGCATGCATACTGAGGTAGGTGTCCCTACAGACACCGATGATGATGAAGGTACAGGTAGCAGAGGAACAGTTGGTGCTTGGTGGAAATGACTAGGAAAGTGTGGTGTCCATGCCAACTGTGTCAGGTCACAGTCAGCATAGCCCGATGTCCAGAAGGCCACCACATCGGCAGATGTACAGTAGTGCTCATGGGAGGACTGCAGGTCATCATGCCCCTGGCAGAGGCGCCACAACTGGTACCACCAGGAGCATGTTTCAGGCCATAATGGAGGCACAGGCAGATATGGAAATGCAGACCAGACAGGTCCTGAGGCTGCAGAGGTCATAAGTGGGAACCTCCATGAACTCACTGGTGCCTTCCATGAATATACTGAGGTCATGGTTAGACGGTGGGGTGAGATGGTTGGCCTCCTCGACCGTTGTATGTCTGTGCTAGAGCATGTGGTGGGAGTGGTGTGATGGCTGCGTGGACGTAGGCCAGAGACTCCAGCAGCTGCTGGTCAACGTGGATGTGCCAGGATGCACAGCCACTCCCATAGTGGCAGTACCAGCCCCTGCATACCACAGGGGCTGCTGTCCACACCACACCAGAGCAGACCTTGTGCACATGGCCCTGGCCAGTCCCAGGTGGGACATGATTCCAGCGGACATATGTCATCATCAGGGGAAAGTAGCACCTCAAGGTCTGTACCTGCATGTGCCCATGGAACCCCTGGCAGGCACAGTCAGCCTGTCCATGGCTGGAGGCAGTGAACTGCACATCCTGCCAGGTATGGTTTGCAGCTGTCCAACATTACCCATATAGGGCAGGCACATGGCAGAACTGTGTGCATGCATACCCACACACTATACAACCACACCTAGGACAACCCCATACTGACACACACCACATCACCACGCCCCAATCAAGAAACCACACCCCTCACCCACACATATGGTGACACATGTTGGGACCACCCTCGGCCTCTGCCACACCTGCAACACACCCTGTGCATATGATGATATCTGTGCCACATCCCTGTCATCCATAATATCAATGCAGGGACAGGCTAACATGGTTCTAATGCACACAGTGACTGTGATAGTGTGCCACAATGTACTGCAGAGTAGAATGTAGTCAGGGGTAATGTGTACTGCATGCATGTCAGGTAGTGTAGCAATGCAGCTAAGATGACGTCCACACACCCAGTGCATATGATGATACCTTTGCCACATCCCTGTCATCCATAACATTGATACAAGGACAGGCTAACATGGTTCTGATGCACACGGTGAGTGTGAAAGAGTGCCGCAATGTACTGCAGTGTAGAATGTAGTCAGGGGTAATGTGTACTACATACATGTCAGGTAGTGTAGCCATGCAGCTAAGATGCATCTCAGCTGTTGGTAACACCAATTGATATTCCCATACTGTCCTCCATATGTGCTGTGGGCATACATGTGTCAGCAGGAGGATGGTCCGCAGTCATATTCCACAGGGGTATGTCAGTGTGGTGACACCATGCACACATGCCACAGGTATGTATAACAGTTATTGGGCATGCAAACTTGACTGGTGGCCTGCTGGTACAGGTATAATCTGCACCCTTATGTCAAGCCATCCACATACACACACATCCTTACTTGGCGACACTGTGTCTATACCCCAACCCGGGTATGCAGTGCTACTGAACTGTGTGGCTGTCATTGTACACATGAAACCATCTGTGGGGTGAGGTGTGTACCAGGTCACATGCTACATGCAGACCATCCACAGACACATACACTATGGTAATGGGGGATGTAATGTTTGTATATGGAGAATACATAGTGTGTCATACCTTCATATACGCATTGACTGACACATAACAGGTAGACACACATCTTAGAGACCTGGTTGCATAGTTGCTAACTAACTAGTCCATGTGTCCAATGTGTTACAGGTTGGCTGCACACAGCACATGTGTAACTGGGCTGTATCCTGTTATCTGTTACCTGTATGGGTGATGGTGACATTGGCCACCTGAGAGTGGTACATGGGCCATATACCAGGTGTACCATGGTGTAAAGACAGTGTACACAGCACACACATCCCTCACTGGATATTGTATACACTAGAACCCATCTTGATACTCTGACATACCCACTATCACACACTGGCCATGAAGCAAAAAACAACCCATTGCATATCAAAACAGTGGTACCACAGGGATATGCATGTGATGCACATGCCACAGGCATAGTAAGGTGTTGCATTGTATTGCCACCCCTATGGGTGACAACAATATCAGTACTACTGTGTGGCAATGTGTATTGTAATAGGAGTATGTGGACTCAGACTGGTGTACCCTACAGATATGCACACATGCACACATACACACATGTGGCAGACCTCAATGGGATTCCCATGCCTACCGACCCATTGGTACAACACTGTTGTGCTGGTACTGCAAGGCACATGTAGCTGTTAGGGAGTGGAGTGTAACAGGCTACATGTTACGTTAATTGGGTTCAGAGGCACCACCCACTATATGAGTTGTACAAATAGGCATCCCCCCAGCCACACACATCTGCCCTGCAATACACTACCAAGTGCTGGAGATCCCATAACCAGGGCCAGTGACAACATGGGCACATGATGTTACCTGTATGATGTCAGGCTGTTATTGGTAACATATCATAGAGTACAGTCTGGCTCCCATGGGGAATGTATTATGTGGAAGCTATATGTATGTATATATATATATATATATATATATATATGTACATATACATGTGACTACACAAACACATGCAGTTATATGTACAGTACGATACATAAGTGGTAGGTGCACACAATATGGAACAGCCACTATGCCTACAGTTGACCCCTAAATGACTGGACACTGTATGTGCCACCCATACAAATGGCAATCGTTGCCTGTAACATACACCCCCAGAGAGGTCATAGATAAAACAACACCCACAGGTTTGCAGACTTGGAAACCTTTCATCGTGTACTATTACAATTCTACATGCCATGCCTTATAGTTGTTCAGACACTGACAACTATATCAACAGAGTGATGCTACAGTGGACAAGTTACAGTCATACAGTAGGCTGCAAAGGTTCACAGCTGTTGCTGTCCAGGCCAAGCCGTTCACATTTTACAATAGGAAGGACACACTGGGCCACAGGATAACTAACAATCAACAGTATCTACTCCAGGTGTGTAGTTCAGCAGCCTCTATCTACACACTGTCTTATGACCACATGGGTTGTAACTGCTACATAACATGGCATAACTGACACCATCACAAGCACACCAACACACAAAACAGTTTGTATGGCAGGGGGCAGTAGTCCTGCAGTACCCAGATCCATGTCAGTAATGTGTTTATAGCTGAAATATATAGTACTGTACATCCAGATACCTTAAGGCAGCTCAGCTATGATATCCCCACATTTTGAAGCAGCATAGGTCATTTCTGGTGCTCACCCCCTAGACTCAATAATACAGAGCCATATACCACTGTTACATACACTAGGCTCTGTGGTGCATGAGGGCACACGTATTGTGTAGGTGGTGCCCACACATATATGACCCCAGCCCCACCATATGTGTGGGGGTTACAACAGCAGTGGACTGATGGCAGACATGGCAGTGTGTTATACTCCTAGCCCACTATGGATCAACCACCAACATCATGACATATGTGCAAAGCTTGGTATGTAGGTGATGGACAGAGGCTGGAATACAGGCACATATGTGGACAACTGTTGCCATACACTATGCAAGATGCAGGTGTTACAGGAAAGTCTGTAACATACCCTTAGTCAGGATATTGCTGGTAGAGATGGTTATGGATATAGCCATGTACCAGTAACACGCAACTCACACACTGCCAGTGCATTATCTGACACAAAATATGTGTGGTGGACAAACAAGACATGATAGGCACAGCTCCGGCTGGCATGAGGGTAGGCCCACAGTTGTTTGCTATTCAGATGGACTGCATTCCATGGCAAACTAGTATGTACACCCACACCCTGTAACACCAGTACCTTACAAAGCATAACACAACTCCACTTGCAGACTGTCTCTACTTCCTGATCCTCCTACAAATATGTGGCTGCCTTGAGTGTGCCAGTTCTCCTGTATGGGGTATTGCTACATGCTGTCGGTAGCACTGCTGCCCACATACAGGATGGATGCCCATCACACAGGAGATGTAATGGGACCATGCACACATGATGTGGGAATCTATAGTGGGTGGTTGTCATGACAGTGTTAATTGGGTGTAGTACACATGTGTAATCGTATATCTGGCTATCTGGATATGTATATGCACATATATTCCCACCATATGTCTGGGACATGAAGTGTAGGCCAACCCCAGCCCGTATGTTCCCAATGTCGTAGTTGCAGGGGATGTCAGGTATCTATAGCAGGTATACTAGTAGACTGTTGCTACTGTCATTGGGATTGTCTTCACAGACATGGTGTGTGTGGGAGGTCACATCTGCTCATAACATGTGTGCCATTGGTTACTGAATGACACCCAAAGGACATCAGTGTACAGTACCACTGTTAGCACATAATGCCACTGTGGACTGCAGCAGAGATATTGGCCAATATATGTAGAGTGTCTGACACAGTCTGTACAGTCCAGAGGTAGACACATAAGCCCTTAGTGCTACACATGTGTACCTTGCCTGACAATATGGATGTGGATGGCCATGTAGATGGGTATAACACATAACGACTGGTATATGATGTCCACCATAGGTCATGCATTCACACACCCCTGCCTGGCCTGTAACAGTATGATCACTGGTACAGGGGTGCCATGGCCACATACTACACAATAGGTATTAACATACATATGCACTGCATCCCACTGCCCTGTCTGACATACATGACTGTTAGGGGAGGTCCAGCAGTGGAACATCTGGCTAGTGTCTGCACATAACATCCCACTGCGTAGGTACACTCAGCTGCTAGGCATGTCACAATGCGCTGTGCAGGCTGCAGGCAGACTGGCTCAACACTGGCCTACACCTCCCAGGGGGAATTAGAATGGTATTACAGTATATGGACTATGTGTTCGACACCATCCTCATATGTGCCACTCACAGATTGACCCTACCTATACTGACCTGCTACACAGTTTGGTCTGGTGGCTGTCTGTGGTATGGAACACGTATGTTTATGGCCCTACAAACATGTATGCCACTACAGTACCATACAGTGGGGCAGCATGTAACATCTGATAGTAGGGGAACTAGAACAGTGTCATCTACCACAGTCTGTACACAGGTTAAGGTACATATCAACACTACACACACTGTTGACATTCACCATAGGTAAACAGACCTCAGTACTGTATGAACATCCACAGAATGTGCAGGTAATGTCATGTAATATAACTCCTACTGTACGTAACATGAGTAGCAGTCAGATATATCAGTGGCTTGTTCTCAGATATGATGCCACAAAGTATGGTGTACAGCACATATGCACCACTTCATGCACAACATATGTACAAAGGTTGACAGAGGTGTGGCTGGGAGCACATACACAGGGCCAATATTGACATGTTGCTGTGATAACGACATACATTTACAGTTGTTACAGGGTTGTTGCAACATATGTCCTTTGAGGGATATGAGGTCTGTGACTACCACAGTTTTCTCCATCTACTGACTGCAATCCTTACACTACCTTCAGCAGTCGACAGCTAGATGCTCCGTGGGTGATACAGGCAACCATGGACACAACACTGCCCAAGCTGCAGATGACCCTGCAGATGGAGATTCCCAATTAACATGGAACTGACATGGCTGGTATTGAGACATGTACCACAGCCATAGCCACACAAACACTGTGAAAGCAACATTACTCCAAATGCAGTATAGCAGCACCTACAGTCTGTAGTCAGGTCAGGCACTTCCACCTCCTGTTTGTTGCACTGTTTCCACAGTGTATGTTGTTAGAGGTACACCGCAATCCATCTAAGATGCTGTTTGAGACAGATATAGTTCCTGCTCACAGTGGGTGAAAAGGGAAAACACCACAATGATGTTCCTAGGTACTGGGGTGTGTTTCCATATAATTGGCTATGGGAATGTTACCACAGTGGTTTCACATGCAATCAGCTAGGGGAGGGCCGCGATTCGTGAAGAGGCCATCAGCTGATCATGAGCATTACTTACATTACATATGCTGCCTAAGCAAAGCAGGTGTAGGTCTCCATATCCACTTGAGAGGGCATGGGGATGCAGACAGAGGCAAATACATGTCAGGGAGGGGTGGGCGGGTAAAACTGAAGCATGTTTGTGTCACACACCTAGCAGTACAGGGTATCAAACCCCTGACAATTATATAGTGCTAGGACAGTTCATTGCAATTATTGGATGCATCACATGGGTTATCTGTTGTGGAGCACTCAGAACATATATGTGATGGTGAGTGTTGTGGAGCACTCAGAACATATATGTGATGGTGAGTGATATCTGCAACAGGGATACAGTAGCTGTATGGTATGTGACATACACATGCCTGTCGGCATAAACAGGTGCCAGCGTCAACACAGCCACACTCTCACAAGGACACACACACATTGACACATGTGGCACGGCCAGGTGTACAACTCATTGGTTGTGAGATTGCTACATCACATCACTGTTCAGGTATCCCATGCACCACACAGGTCATACTGGGGCTGTACGGGCTAAGGGTATGGAAAGGTGTCTGACATTAGACAGCATGCTGCAGTATGCCCATGGGGGTTGTAGGGAGTGTGGATGTGAACATCTACAGCATGCAACACACACACAACCACACAGGGTGCCACTACTGACATGCATGGGTGCATATCTGCACAGGTGTGTGGTGTTCGACTGTGCCAGACAGCTGTCCAAGGCTAGGTGATGGGTGTATCTTGGCATCAGGCCACATGATGATGGTCTGATTTGTGGCTTAGGGATGTAGTGTCTGCATTTGCCCACACAGGTGGGCATTGTATCCCCCATCTGGTCACCTGGGTGACTACTGTGTGTGGCCAATGCTGTGCATCACTTGCCATGTCTGTGTTCCTTCATCCATGACATGGACGGTGTCTGGGATGTGGACACCTCCCGCATGCATGTACGGTGGCATGTGGAACTGTACCTGGGGTGTCTGGCCCATGTTGTGAACACAGATTATCATCAGATGTGCCAGTCCTGGCCACCTGTGGCTGGAGCTGGTAATGGCCAACAGCTTTACCCTGCACCCACATGGAGTGCATGCTATCAGCATTTCTTGGTGTCAGTGGCATCTGTCCATACTGGCATGTTGTCAGGCATGGTATGTCTGTTGTGGGTCACATGTGATGGCACCACAGGTGGTGCAGTTGTCCATTGGGGAACATGGGTGAGGTGCACTGTCTGCACATATGTGCATATTGGACAGACAGACTGGGTTTCATGCCCTCTCTGGCCCATCGCTGTCATTTCATAGTTAATATCAGTGGCCAATATGCAGTGTACTACCCACATATTGCCTGTTACCTAGGCATGTGTGTGTGTGTATGACACATGGGGTGACAGTGTGCTCTGGGTAATACTGGGGTTGCTAACTGTGATTGCCTGGCCTTGATGTCACATGTCTGGATATGGCTCTGCACCCTGGCCTCTCAGCCATATCACATGTGTTACCCTGTACAGTGGACACTGTGATATATAGTATGGCCAACATATAAGAAATATGCAAAACCCACTCCACATTGGCCACACAGTCACAACTACCTCTACACACGATACGGGTTACAAACACACACCTGTCATGTTTGGGAGTAGAACCCCTACCTAACCTGTGTATTACACTACAGCACTATGAGTTATAGTACGAGTCACAGATATTACTGGAGTAGTCCTTGCCCAAAAGTGCATTTCACACTGACATCAGCAGGATTGCAAAAGTAGGGCATTTGAAATGACTGCAAGAGACTAGCCTAAAATGCATTGCTCCCTGCACAGACAGTTATACAAATAATACATTTGGAACTGTCTTGTGTAGGGATGGAACCCAACCCTGCTTCTAATTCACAACACAGCAATATGCGGTTACAGGACATGCTACAGTGATTACTAGTGTACAACCTTCCCAGAGGTGTATTTCTAGGTGTGTGACATCGGCTGCCTTGCCAAAGGTGGGTATGTGAAATGTGAGTACCCTAAAAAGCATTGCTCTCTACACAGTCAGACATGCATGCATACACACACAGTTGGCAGGGCAGGGGTTAGAACTCCCAACTAACTCCTTAACCATACTATGGCCATACAATGTTACAGGACATGCTATGGAGATTACTGGGCTACGATTGTCCCAGAGATGTATTTCAAGGTGCATGACATCGGCAGCCTTGCTAAAGGTGGGTATTTGACTTGTAAGGGGTGTGAGTATCCTAAAATGCATTGCTCTATACAAAGTCAGTGACAGACAAATGCACACAGACTCACACATGCACAGTTGCACATCTGGGGTTTGACCTAACTACATTATCACACTACAGCAGTATGCAGTTACAGCATGCGCTATGGAGATTACTGGGCTACAGCTTGCCCAGGGGAGTATTTCTAGGTGTGTGACATTAGCAGCCTTGCCAAAGGTGGGTATTCGACTTGTAAGGGGTGTGAGTAGCCTAAAAAGCATTGTGCTCTACACAGTCAGTCATGCACACACACACACACACACACACACACACACACACACACACACACACACACACACACACACACACACACAGATGCCACGTCTGGGATTTTACCTCCTACCTAACTAAATTATCACACTACAGCAGTACACAGTTACAGCATGCACTATGGAGATTACTGGGCTACAGCTTTCCTAGGGGAGTATTTCTAGGTGGGTGACATCAGCAGCCTTGCCAAAGTTGGGTATGTGAAATGTATGGGGTGTGAGTACCCTAAAAGCATTGCTCTCTACACAGTCAGACATGCATGCATATACACACAGTTGGCAGGTCAGGGGCTAGAACTCCCAACTAACTCCTTAATCACACTATGGCTATATGATGTTATGGGATGTACTATGGAGATTACTGGGTAAAAATCGTCCCAGAGGTGTATTTCAAGTTGCATGACATTGGCAGCCTTGCTAAAGGTGGGTATTCGACTCGTAAGGGGTGTGAGTAGCCTAAAATGCATTGCTCGATACACAGTCAGTGAAAGACAGACACGCACACACAGACTCACACATGCACAGTTACCACGTCTGGGGTTTGACCTACCGAACTACATTATCACATTACAGCAGTATGCAGTTACAGCATGCACTACAGAGATTACTGGGCTACAGCTGTCCCAGGGGAGTATTTCTAGGTGGGTGACATCAGCAGCCTTATCAAAGTTGGGTATATGAATAGTAAGGGGTATGAGTAGCTTAAAAGGTATTGTTCGCTACAAAGTCAGTGAGAGACAGACACACAAAGTTTCCATGTCTGGGGTTGGAACTCCTACCTAACTAGTCTATCACACTACAGCAGTATGCAGTTATGGGATGCTCCACAGAGATTACTGGCCTACAACTCTCCCAAAGGTGTATTTCACATTGGATAACCTCAGCAGGCTTGTCAGGGTACCATTATGGGGTGGGCAGTGTGTGCATGGCCTATACACCATTCATGTAGGGGTGACATGCCACAGGCGGCCACACATGGGGTCATTTGTCACAGGTGCGTGTATAGGACAACTAGCTGTCTACATCCTTGTACAGCCATGTTACGCAGCTGGCACGTGGACCACATAGTCTGTGGTGCTGACAGGTACTGGTCGGTAGTAACTGCAGTGTGTGACATCTGCACCTGATGTGTTTGGGGCCCTTTGGCTGTGTGCTCGGTGGGACAGGCATGGATGGCTCCTTGTCATGGTCACCCTCGTCCACACATCTATGTCCATCTACCTTTGGCGTATTATGGTGTGTTGTCCTTACATATATGTCTGTATTCCAATCCACTGTGTGTGCAAGGCATGAGTGGTGCATACTGACATGTGTCTGCAGTACAATTGCAACCGCTGGATATGTCTGGTCCACTGGTGGTTGCATACATGGTGTTCATGTGTTTAAGTGTGTGAGCATGCCCAGTATGACCTTTCAGTATGTTGATGACTGACATTGCCTTCATTTCCCTAAATATGTGATATTTCCCAGTAACACCATCTATTTTGCATGTGTAGAGCATATCCGGTGGTTTTACTGCACAGCTGAACTTTGTGTTGTACACCGACAGGTAGCACGCTGTGTCTGCAGGGTATCCACTGATCATTTGGCATTGACTGTTGCAACATGTCTGCATAGCGGGGGGTACACCTGACTATTTCTATGTTTCTACACAGGATTGGGGGGGCGCACCTGACTGTTACTATATTTCTATGTGGGGTGGAGGGGCACACCTGACAGTTGTACACATTTGCTAGGACTGTACTGGTATGTCCTGTAGTCCATTTCAATCAGTAGTCTTACCTATTGTGCTGGCTACCGTTCTTATCTTTTGATTGCATACATATTCATTTCTGACTTCCTAGCCATCACAACTGACATCCCACTACCTGGCCTGCTGTAGTCTGTCCATGTAGGCTTAGGTGGGAGTCACCCATACCCCTCATTCGGAGGCTATAGTATGGCATTTGCTTGCGTTTGTCTATACCTGTCCTGCTGGCTGTGACTGTTGTTGGGTATATGACCCCCCCCTCCTGACTGGCATGTGTGAGTCCCTTATCTTGTGGGTATCCCAGTATTGTGTGTGGTGCTGCAGGGCTGCCTATGTTGGATGCATGTAGTACACTGCCTATGCATGGTTAGGCACAGGTAGTGTAATGTTTGGCATCCCTTTTACTGTATGTGAGAGTCAGAGGGAGGTGCTATTCCCTGGGTCCCTCCCATGTCAGTGTATGTGCTATGTGTTACCTCTTTGCCAGGGCCAGGGCATACTAGGCATGCCTCCTTCTGCCTACTGGGCAGGCTCAGGTTGTTCCTCCATCGAGTCACTCTGTGCCTGTGCAGACCTTGGCATTGGTTTGGGGGCTACGTGGCCCTGCCCCTTGCTGCTCCTGCTGCAGCTGTTTCCACAGGATCATATTGTGGAGCATGGCATATACTAGGCAATTTGGGTACATGTAATTGGTGAGTAATGCAAGACTCCACCAGATGTGTTCAGGCACCGGAACCATGACTTGAGCATCCCAAACACATGCTCTATTATGATTCTTGTTTGTGCGTGTGCCTCATTATGGAGTTCTTGTTCAGGTGTGTGTGCGTTTCTGATGGGTGTCATCAACCATGGCTCCAGTGCGTATCCAGCATCCCCCACTAGGTGACCATGTGAAATGTCCCCATTGGCAAATTTCTGGTACAGCTGAGTTAGATGCCAGATGTGGGAATCGTGATAACTTCCAGGGTAGCCATCACACACATTCAGTATTATGCCCTGGGCATCGCACATGACCTAACAGTTGATGGAGGGGAAGTCCTTGCAGTTGATGTAGACCCTACCCTGCTCACCGGGTGGTGCTTTGATGCATATGTGCGTGCAGTCTATTGCACCCACTACCTCTGGATATTCTTTTATTTGGTGGAAGAGATGCATACTGCTGACCAAAGCCTCACAGGTGAGGGGGAAATATACGTGCTCACCGACATGTGCTGCAATGGCATCCAGGAACTGGTGGAGTACCTTGGATGCTGATACCTGTGAGATCCCCATCATATCCTCAGTTGGCCTTTGGAAGGTACCTGTAGCTAGTATTCTTAGGCCTACACATACCTTTGTTTCCACTGGGATGGGTTCCCCTCTGTTAGTTCTGTTTGTCAGGCGTGGTCGGCACAGCTCAACAATCAGCTGTAGGAGGTCCCTGTCCACCCTATAGCACTCCACTATCTCCAGCTCATGTAGCCCTTGGTAGGTTACCCTGGGTCTGTACACTCTTTTCCATCTCCTCACTGTGGGATGGTTGGTAGCATTCCCATCCTCACCACCCTCAGCCTCTTCCACAGGTTGTATGATAGCTATTGCAGCCCCTAACATTTTGCTGTTGTGAGTGTTAAAAGTTCCCTGCTTGTTTACACTGGTGGTGTAGGGTGTGGGAAAAACTGTAGGGGTAGGTGTTTGCATAGTTTAGAGTAGTGTTTTGGGCTGGGCTGGTCTGCTGCCTGTGTAATTGGCTGGTTCCGATACATTTCACCTGGCAGCGAACCTAGTACCCCTTGATTCTCTTTCTTATATTCTTCATTCACTTTATGAGGCCAAACAGTTTCTTAAAAGTATTCTATATATCAGACCTCCTAGGAAATTTATTTCTCCTCCTTGGAACCCAAATTACATCCTTGAAAGATTACCTTCCCCCAGATTCTCTATGCCCTGCACGGCATGTATGATTAGTGCAGGAGCTCTGACAGGCAATATGTCTGCCGTGTGATCCAGGAACAGCCTGCAGGGGCGTGCACGAGAGCTCCTGCACTAATCATACACAGACTAAGCCCTGATATGCAAATCACCTCATTTGCAGGAGAAATTCATGCAAATGAGGTGATTTTGCAATCCAGGAAGCTTGCAATAGTCTGTGCAAGACTAGTGCTATCTGCAGAAATGTACTCGGTTAGCAACAGAGTACATTTCTGCAAAATCCAAAACGGAGCTATGACAGCTCCAAATAAAGGCTGCATATCATTGAGGAAGCATGCCAATGGCCAAGTATAAGGCCACTGGCATTGCAAACAATAAAAAAAATTAAAAAAAACTTTTATTTTTTTTTGCCGATCTCGGCTGTTTAAGCATAGCTAGTGACGCGCAAATGGGATCGGGGGGATATAATAAAATAAACCTAAAATAACCATTCTAACTAAAATCAGTATTATGCCATGCAAGTCAGTGGCAGGCAGAAGACAACCTGGCCAGTGAGTAATGGTTGTCAAGAGGGGAGGCACAGTGTGAGACATGTATCTATGCACTAGCAGGCAATCCTATGCAAATGAGGGGAAGGATACTGAATCCCAGTTTTCCCCAGCATTTGAGGCAGGTCCCAACAGTGTAAGAGTATGACTAGCTGGGTGCAAGACTAAGATATAGGTGACATCATGGGGGGGGGGGGGTGTCAGTCATACTGTAAGCGGACTGGAGCCCTGTGGCTCGGGATTAGGAGGTGTGTCTAAACCTGCTTAGCACTCTTCACATAGCCTAGGCGAGTGTGCGTGCCACGCATCAGGTTATAAAGAAAAAAAAATGTAAACCAGGAAATAGCAGCTCTGTGCACATTTGAGCACTCTGTTTGTGCGGTGCACCTTCGGGCTTAAACAGAAAGGCAATGGGAAGGGAAAACAGTAGTAGGAAGGTAATCAAGGAGAACTAGCTTAGCTGGCAGGTGAAATGTATCAGAATCAGCCAATTACACAGGCAGCAGACCAGCCCAGCGCAGAACACTACTATAAACTAAGCAAACACCTTCCCCTCTGTTTTTTTCCCCACACTCTACACCACTGGTGTATACAAGCGGGGAAATTTTAACAAACAAACCTACAAAATGAGAAGGGCTGCAGCAGGCAACATAGAACAACATGTGCAAGAGGCTGAGGGTGGTGAGGATGTGAATGCTGCTAAACAACCCACAGTGAGGAGACTGAGAAGAGTGCACAGACACAGGGTAACCTACCAGGGGCTAACATGAGCTGGAGATAGTGGAGTGCTATAGGGTGGACAGAGACCTCCTACAGCAAATTGTTGAGCTGTGCCAGCCACACCTGACATACCAAACTGACCGAGGGGAACCCATCCCAGTGGATACCAAGGTATGTGTAGGCCTAGGTATACTAGCCACAGGTACCTCAAAAAGCACAACTGGGGATATCATGGGGATCTCACAGGCATCAGCATCCAGAGTATTCCACCAATTCCTGGATGCCATGTCAGCACATGCCAGTGAGCACGTATATTTCCTCAACACACGTGAGGTGTTGACCAGCAATATGCTTCTTTTCCACCAAATAGCAGAATACCCTGATGTAGTGGGTGCTATAGACTGAATGCACATACACATCTTTGCACCACCTGGTGAGCAGGGTAGGGCCTATATCAACCACAGGAGCATCCCCTCCATCAACTGCCAGGTCGTATGTGATGCCAAGGGCATTATAATGAATGTGTATGCTGGCTGCCAAAAAAGCTATGACGATTCACACATACGGCATCTGACGCAGCTGTACCAGAGATTTGCCAGTGTGGACATCCCCTATGGTCACCTAGTGTGGGATGCTGAGTACACAGTGGAGCCATGGCTGATGACACCCATCAGAAATGCACACACACCTGAACAACAATGCCATAATGAGGCACAGGCCAGACATATAATAGAGTGTGTGTTTGGATGCTCAGGTCATGGTCCTGGTGTCTGGACACATCCGGTGGAGCCTTGCAGTATTCACCAGCTACATGTACCCAAATTGTTATGGTATGTGCTATGCTACACAATATGATCCTGCGGAAACAGCTGCAGCAGGAACATAATGGGGCAGGGCCACTCAGCCCCCCATCAATGCCAAGGCCTGCACAGGCACAGAGTGACTGGGAGGAGGAACAACCTGAGCCTGCCCCAGTAGGCAGAAGGAGGAGTACCCAGTATGCCCTGGCCTTGGCAAAGAGGCAACGCATAGCACATGCACTGACACAGTAGGGACCCAGGGAATGACACCTCTTTCTGACTCACACATACAGTAAAAGGGATGCCAAACATGACAATATCTGTGCTCACCACAAAAAAGGCCAGCAGATTCGAAGAAACAAATGTTTATTTATAATGATGTACAGACCGGTTTTGGTCTAATGATCTTTCTCAATGTAACAAAGACTAATCCAAAAGCCTTAATAAATACATGTAACCAAATTCAAACCCACCAATCAAAAAACATTTTGATATAACAATTCAAAAATTAAAGGTATAAACCCATTATACAAAAGCTGCATATAAAATAGACATCATTATATGACAATGTGAACATACATTATATACACCCAAAAAATATATAAAAGCGTGTATATATATATGTGACCTTATAAAGTATAAAAATACATCACAAGATTAAATATAGAAAATCTAATCACAATGTTCATATACAAAAATAATCGACTGACTATAACTGACCCAAAAGTCAAAACAATAGGAACAAATGTATTTTGTAAAAATGATTGGTTGTACATTATGGAGCCACCTAAATATAGGTGTACATGTATCACTAATATCATGAAAACAATGTATGAAATTGATAACATAAACACAGATAGAAAAAACTGATCAATAATAAATTACAAAGCTTAGTGATATAAGATATTACCTCTCACAAAATATACAAGAATCATTATTTATAAATGATCATTCAAACCAGGGGGAAATAAACCCCCTAGGTTAATGATCCAAGATCTCTCTTTTTTATTAAGAATATCATGCCACTTATTTTTGGAGAAATTGGAATCAACAATCCTATCAATAATAGTGAATGAAAATGTGGCTGTATTGTGAGTCTGAGCATGTTTATATAATGCATTAGTTGTTATTTTGTTGCGTAATATTGCTTAAATGTTCAGAAATTCTAAGTTTAAATGGCCGAGACGTTTGGCCAATATAGAAAGCTGAACATTGGCACTTAGCAAGATATATTACCCAACAACTACTACAGTTAGACAATGTGCGGATTTCAAAGACCTTAGAAGTGTTTTTAGTAGAGAATTCTTTAGTTTTCAGTACATATCTACAAAAGATACAATGTTCACATGGATAACAACCATAAGCCTTAAATCCCCCCAAGGTCTTTTGCATTTTCTCATGAGATTGGGTAGATAGAGATTTTTTTATAATGATTAAGATGGCCCCCTAAGGTAACTCCCTTTCTATAGGAGAATTTGCATCTATCATCTAAAATAGTGGCAAGATGTTCCTCAGAAAAAGTATGTCCCAATATTTATTAATAGCCTAAGTCAACAATTTAGTATTTTTGCCATATGTTGTGGTAAATCTTATCTTGGAATCACACCTACATTTGGATTTGCCATAGGTCAAAAGTTGTTCCCTGGACATATTGTTCACAAAATGTTTAATCCCAGCCAAATGCTTTTCCAAATAACCACGTTCCACAAATCTGTTAGTAAGATCAAGATCACAAATTTCAAGCTCTACTTTATTTGAGCAAATTCTTTTATTCCTCATATACTGGGACTTAGGGATATTCTACGTAATATGACCCGGATGACAGCTGGAGGCATGCAATAAATAATTAGAACTATGGGGCTTTCTATATACCATGCTAGTTAATGTTCCATCAGACTCCTTTGTAACTAACACATCTAAAAAAGGAATGGATTTCTTGTTGGCAGCCACCTTATATATAATACCCCATTTGTTCTCGTTGAGATAATCAACAAATTCATTCAAATAAGTCATGTCTGACTTCCAAACCATCCAGCAGTCATCCAGGTACCTACCCCAGATATCTACCTCATCCAAATAAAGATTGTGACTCCTGTCATATATAACTTGATGCACCACAAATCCCATAAAGAGATCCACATATATGGGAGCAAAAGCAGCTCCCATGGCAGTACCTCTAATTTGTAGATAGTATTGTCCATTGAAAAGAAAATCATTCTTTGTCAAAACTAATTCCACCAAACCCAAAAGAAAGTTATTGAAGTCAGTGTCATATAAATTTAGTGTGGTAAGCCAAAACTCAAGCGCCATAAGCCCAGTCCAGTGAGAGATACTGGTGTATAATGCTGTCACATCCAAGGTGCACAAGAGCCACCCCTCCTCCAACTCTGAATTCTCGATAATATTGAGAAATTCCATTGTGTCTTTAATCCTAGCTCTTACACCCTTAAGTAGGGGTTTCAAATATTTAGTAAGAAACATGGAAATAGGTTCCATGAGTGAACCATGTCTTGACACAATAGGTCTCCCTGGGGGATTATAAAAACTCTTGTGTACCTTGGGAAGAGGATAGAGGAAAGGTACTATAGGTTCATCCACCATAAGATGATGTAAAGTTTGATCGTCTATGACACCCTGAGCATAAAATTGTTGAAGAAATTCATCAATCTCAGCTATCATATGGATGTGAACATGAAAGGGAATTGGGTGGCCGAATGTTATGGCAGCAGACAGTAGACACCCATAGTGGCACCATGACATCTGTAACACATACTGGAGTCACCATTGTAGCCAGTACTACACAGGGTGACAAAACCCACTGCAGGAAATGGGCTGAGTGACATGTGTGTCCATAAGACCCACACATGCCAGTCAGGAAGGTTCGCATACCCAAGAACAGTCTCAGCCAGCAGGACAGGTGTAGACAAACCCAAACAGAGCCTGTCCCATGCCCCCAGAATGATGGCCATGGTTAACCAGGCCTACACAAACAGACCACAGCAGGGCAAGCAGTGGGATGTTAGTTCTGAAGAGTAGGAAGTCAGACAATAATATGTAGGGCAACCAAAGGCAAGATCTGCAGTACACTGGTATGCCTCTAGTCAGCATGATAGTTAGCATTACAGAATGAAATGGAGTACCTGACATACCAGTACAGTCATAGCAAATGTGTACAAGTGTCACGTGTGCCCCCCACATCCTACATAGTAATGTAATAACAGTCAGGTGTGCCCCCACCACTCCTGTGTAGAAATGTAGAAACAGTCAGGTGCGGCCCCCTCCGCTATGCAGAAATGTAGTAACAGTCAAAGCCAAATGATTGATGGATACCCTGCAGAGACAGCATGCTACCTGTCGGTGTACAATACAAATGTCAGCACTGCAGCACAAACTACCTGGACACGATCCACGCATTCAATACAAATGGCCATACTGGGCATACTCACACACTTAGGGAAATGAAGGCAATGTCACTCAACAACATACTGAAAGGTCATACTGGGCATGCTCACACACTTAAACACATGAAGGCATTGACTGCAAACACCAGTGGACCAGACATATCTGGCAGTTGCAGTTCTTAGTGCGGACACTCGTCAGTATGCACCACTCATGCCTTGCACAAACAGTAGATAGGAATACAGACATATATGTCAGGACAATACACTTTAATAAGCCAAAGGTAGATGTACATAGATGTGTGGAAGAGGGTGACTGTGACAAGGAGCCATCCAGGCCTGTTCCACCCAGCACACAGCCAGAGGGCCCTAAATACATGAGATGCAGATGTCACTCACTGCAGATGCTAGCCACCAGTATCTGTCAGCATTACAGACTATGTGGTGCACGTGCCAGCTGTGCAACATGACTCTACAAGGAAGTAGTCATCTAGCAGCAGTATACATGTACCTGTAACATATGACCCCATGTGTGCCCACATGTGGCGTGTCAACCCCTATGTGAATGGGTTCTGGCCCAAGCACACACCACCCTCCCCTTAGCCTTACTATGATAAGCCTGCTAAGGTCATCCAATGTGAAATACACCTTTGGGGAGTAGTAGCCCAGTAGTCTCCGTAGCGCGTCATGTAACTGCATACTGCTGTAAGGTGATAAAGTACTTTGATAGGAGTTCAAACCCCAGACCTGGCAACTGTGAGTTTGTGTGTGTGCGTCTGACTGTGTAGAGAGCAAGCCTTTTTAGGGTACTCACACACCTTGCAATTCATATACTCAACGTTGCAAGGCTGCTGATGTCATTCAATGTAATATACACCTTTGGGGACGGAGTGCTCCAGTAATCGCTGTGGCGCGTGCTATAACTGTGTAATGCTGTAGTATGATAACATAGTTAAGTAGGTGTTCTAACCCCAGACATGGCAATTGTGTGTGTGTCTGTCTGACTGTGTAGAGAGCAATGTTTTTTACTGTACTCACACACCTTACAATTTATATATGCAACTTTGCCAAGGCTGCTGTTGTCACCAACCTAGAAATACACCTCTGTGAAGGTTATTGCCTCGTAATCTCTACAGCGCATCCTGTAACTGTATACTGTTGTAGTGTGATAAAGTAGTTAGGTATGTGTTCTATCCCCAGACATGGCAATTGTGTTTGTGTCTGTCTGTCTCTGACTGTGTAGAGAGCAATGCTTTTTAGGGTACTCACACTCCTTACAATTCATATACTCAACTTTGCCAAGGCTGCTGATGTCACTAACCTAGAAATACACCTCTCGGAAGGTTGTAGCCCAGTAATCCCTGTAGCACGTCCGGTGACTGCGTACTGCTGGAGTGTGGCAGATCTGGATGTTTTGTGTGTGTTCCAATGTCTATGTATGGAGCAATGCAGTATAGGCTAGTCACATGCAGTACATTTGAAATGCCCTACTTTGGTAATCCTGCTGATGTCATCCATTGTGAAATACACCTTTGGGGAAAGAACACTCCAGTCATGTCCATGGCGTGTATTATAACTGTGTAGTGCTGTAGTGTAATAAACTAGTTAGGTAGGGGTTCTACTTCAAGACATGACAGGTGTGTGCATGCATGTGTATTTGCAACTCACATCCTGTGTAGAGGTGGTTGGGAGTGTGTGACACCCGTGGCCAATGTGGAGTGGGTTTTACATATTTCTTATATGGTGGCCCTACTATATATATCACAATGTCAACTGTACTGGGATAACAGATGTAAAATAGCTGAGAGGCTGGGGTGCAAAGCCATACCCATACATGTGACATCAAGGCCAAGCAATGACAGTTAGCAACCCCAGTATTACCCAGATCACACACTCTACCCATGTGTCATACACACACATGCCTAGGCAACAGCCAATATGTGGGTAGTACACTGCATATTGACCAGAGATAGTGACTATGGAGTGATATCAGTGGGCTACAGAGGGCATGTCACCTTGCCCATCTGTTCAATATGCACGTACATGCAGACAGTGCACCTCCCCCATCTTCCCCAATGTACACCTGCACCACCTGTGGTGCCTTCACATGTGACCCACAATGGACATACCATGCCTGACAACATGCCCTGTATGGACAGATGCCACTGACACCAGGGAATGCTGTTAGCATGCTATCAATGTAGGTTCAGGGTAAGCCTGCTGCCCATTAACAGTTCCTGCCCCAGGTGGGCAAGACTGGCACATCTGATGATAATCCATGTTCACATCATGGGCCAGACACCCAAGGTACAGTTCTACATGTCACTGTACATGCATGTGGGAGGTGTGCACATCCTAGACACCATCCATGTCATGGACTAAGGAACACATACATGGCAGGCGATGCACAGCATTGGCCACACACAACAGTCACCCAGGTGACTGGATGGGGGATACAATACCCACCTGTGTGGGCAAATGCAGAAACTACAGCCCTGAGCCACAATGCAGACCATTGTCATATGGCCTGATGCCAAGGTATACCTATCATCTACCCTTGTATAGCCTGCTGACACAGTTGACCATCACACACCCATGCAGACAGGCACCCATGCATGTCAGTACTGGCACCCAGTGTGTTTGTGTGTGTTGTATGGTGTGTATATCCACATCCACACTCACTACAATGCCCATGGGCAAACTGAAGCATGTTGTCCAATGTCTGACACCTCCTCATAATCTTTGCCCTTAAAACCTCCATATGACCCATGTGGTGCATGTGATACCTGCACAGTGATGTGTTGTGGCATTCCAACTATTGATGAGTTGCACTCCTGTCCCTGCCAAGTGTGTCAATGTGTGTGGGTACCTGTGAGACTGTGGCTGTGTTGACGCTGGCACCTGTTCATGTAGACAGGCACGTGTATGTCACCTACCTTATATGTACCGTATCCCTGTTGCAGATGTCACTCACCATCACTTATATGTTCTGAGTGCTCCACAACAGGTAACCCATGTGGCACATCTAATAACTGCATCTAACTGTGATAGCACTACATAGTTGTCAGGGGTTTGATACCCTGATCTGGAGGTGTGTGACACAAACATGCTACAGTTTTACTCTCCCACCCCTCCCTGACAGGTATTTGTCTCGGTCTGCCTCTCCCACCTCCTCTCTGGTGGATGTGGAGACCCACACCTGCTATGCTTAGGCAGCAACATGTGTATTTTAAGTGATACTCATGATTAGCTGATGGCCTCTGCATGAATTGCAGCCCTCCTCTAGCTGATTGCATGTGGAACAGCTGTGGTACCATTCCCATAGCCAATTGCATGGAAACACATTCCAATATCTAGGAACATCATGGTGGTGTTGGCCCTTTTCATTCACTGTGAGCAGGAACTAGATGTGTTGTTTGGCAAACAGCATCTCAGATGGATTGGGGATTTACCTCTAACAACATACACTGTGGAAAAAGGGCAACAAACAGGAGGGGGATGTGCTTGACCTGACTACAGACTGTACGTGCTGCTATACTGCATTTGGAGTAATGTTGGTTTAACAGTGTTTATCTGGATATGGCTGTCCTACATGTTGCAATACCTGCCATGTCAGTTCCATGTTTATGAGGATCAGGGTCATCTGCAGACTGGCCAGTGTTGTGCCTTTGGTTTCATGTGTTAGCCACGGAGAATCTATCTGTGGACTGCAGAAGGTAGTGTGAGGATTGCAGTCTGTAGATGGTGAAGGCTGTGACAGTTATTGACTTCATATCCCTCATAGGACATATGTTGCAACAAATGCTGTTACAACAGTAAATGTATGAGGGTATCACAGCAACATGTCAATATTGGCCCTGTGTATGTGCTTCCAGCCACACCTCTGTCAACCTTTGTACATATGTCGTGCATGAAGTGGTGCATATGTGCCATACACCATAATTAGTGTCATCATATCTGATAAGCCAGTGATATATCAGACTGCTACATATGTTATGTACAGTAGAGGTTATATTTCATGACATAACCTGGACATTCTGTGGATGATTGTACAATACTGAGGTCTGTGTACTTATGGTGAATGTCAGCAGTGTGTGTATTGTTAATATGTACTTTAACCTGTGTACAGACTGTGGTAGATGTCATTGTTCTAGCTCCCCTCTTATCTGATGTTACATGCTGCCCCACTGCATGGTACCTTATTGGCGTACATGTCAGTACGGCCATACACACACATATCCCATACCACAGACAGCTATCAGACCAAACTGTGTAGCAGCCCAGTATATGTAGGGTCATTTTGTGCTAGCCTACGATATGAGGCTGTGTTCAAATTGGTTGTGGTTATGCACTTTCACACAGGTGTATCTTACCCTGTGCTGTGACATGCAATTGGAGCCTGCTATTTATGCAGGTACATGTGCATTCCCCCATAGGGGATGTAGGCCAGTGCTGAGCCAGTCTGCCTGTAGCCTGCACAGTGCATTATTACATGCCTAGCAGTTTAGTGCACTTACCCAGTGAGATGTCATGTGCAGATACTTGGCAGATGTACTGCTGCCGTGCCTCCCTTACAAGTCATGCATGTCAGACAGAGCAGTAGGATGCTGTACAGATGTATGTCAACATCTAGTGGGTAGTATGTGGCCATGGCACCCCTGCACCAGCAGTCATTATGTGTCAGGCCAGACAGAAGTGTGTGAATGCATAACCCCTGGTGGCAAATGTATACCAGTCATTATGTGTTATACCCATCTACATGGCTGTCTACATCCATATTGGCAGGCATGTTACACATGTTGTGCACTAAGGGCTTATGTGTATACCTCTGGACTGTACAGAGTGTGTCAGAATTTCCACATATACTGGCCAATATCTCTGCTGCAGTCGACAGGGCCATTACATGCTAGCAGTGGTACATAACAATGATTTCCTTAGGATGACTGTCAGTAGCCAATGACACACATGTTAGAAGCAGATGCGACCTTCCACACACACCATGTCTGTGAAAACAATCCCAATGAAAGTAGCAATAGTGTGCTAATATTCCTGCTATACATACCTGACACCCCTTTGCACTATGACTCTGGGACTATAGGGGCTGTGGTAGGGCTACACTCCATGTCTAGGGCATATGGTTGAAATATATGTACATATACTTATCCAGATAGCCATATATATATATATATATATATATATATATATATATATATATATATATATATATATATGATTACACATGTGTAGTACTCCCAATTACTACTGCCATGGTAACCACCCACTATAAATCCCTACATCATGTGGGCGTGGTCCCTTTACATTTCCTGTATGATTGACATCCTACCTGTGTGTGGGCATCAGTATTACAGACAGCAGGTAGCACTACTTCTTACAGGAGAGCCTGCACACTCAGGGCAGCTACATATCCATAGGAGGTTCTGGTACTACAGACAGAGTGTGAGTAGAGTTGTGTTATGCTTTGTGTAGCACTGGTGTTACACAGTGTGTGTGTACAAACAACTATACCTTGGAATGCAGTCTGTCTGCATAGCTCTCAACTGTGGGCCTATCCTCTTGGTGGCCAGAGGTGTGCCTAACATGTGTAGTCTCTCCACCACACAGGTCCTGTGTCAGATATGTCACTGGCAGTTTGTGTGTTGAGTGCTATCAGTACATGGCTACATCCATTTCTGTTTCTGACCTCAATACCCTGACTAAGGGTATGTTGCAGACTATCCTGTAACACCAGCAACCTGCTTAGTGTATGGCAACAGTTCTCCACATGTGCCTGTGTCCCAGCCTCTGTTCACCACCTACATATCAGGCTTTGCACATATGACATGCTGTAGGCAGTTGTCCCATAGTGGGCTGTGAGTACATCACACTGCCATTGCTGCCAGCAGTCCACGTCTGTTGTATCCCCCACATATACGGTGGGGCTGGATCCATATATGTGTGGGCATCACCAAAACAATACATGTGTGCTCTTATGCACTCCAGATGCCAGTGTATGTAACAGTGGTATACAGCCCTGTATTAATGAGTTGGGGGAAGCACCATAAATTACCTAGACTGTTAAAATATGTGGGGGTATTAGGGGTGAGCTGTTTTAAGGTATCTGGATGTACAGTACTGTATACTTCACCAATATTTACATTACTTGCATATCGTGGGTTAATGCAAGCCTACCGCCTCCTGCCATACAGACTGTTCTGTTTGTCAGTGTGCATGTGATGGTGTCAGTTACAATTTATTATGTAACAGTTACAACCCATTTGATCACATGATGTCTTTACCACCTAATTATGTTGTAGAGAGTGTAGAGAGAGGCTGCTGAACTATACACCTGCATTACATACTGTTGATCATTTGGTATCCTGTGGTACAGTCTGTCCTCACTATTGTACAAATCGAAGAGCTTGGCTTGGACAGCAACAGCTGTGAACCTTTCCAGACTACTGTAGTAGTATAACTGTTACACAGTTGCATTCCGCTGTGTATATGGATGTCAGTGTCTGAACAGCTATATGACATGGCATATAGAACTTTAATAGTACACAATGAAAGGTACTACATTTATGCAGACATGTGTGTGGTGTTTTCCCTATGAACTCTCTGTGGGTATATGTTGCAGGCAACTAATGTCATTTGTATGGGTGGCCCATACAGTGTCCAGTTGTTCAGGTGTTAACTGTAGGCATAGTGGCTGTTCCAAATTGTGTGCACCTTCTACATATGTATTGTACTGTACATATATCTGCATGTGTATGTGTAGTCACATGTATATACATATATATGTATATATATTTATCCATATATATGTATGTATGTATGTATGTATATATATATATATATATATATATATATATATATATATATATATATATATATATATATATATATATATATATATATATACACATACATACTTACATATATGTACATATGTATATATGTATCTGCATATCTGTGTATCCATATCCTGGGGATATTGATGGCTTCCACAGTTTACATTTCCTATGGGAGGCAGACTGTACTGCATGATATGTCACCAATACCAGCCTGACATCATGCAGGTGTCATATAGTACTGTTAACATCTCGTGCCCATGTCGTGTCAGGTCCTGGTTATAGGTTCTTCAACACTTGGTAGTGTATTGCAGGGTGGATGTGTATGGCTGGGGGGGGGGCTATTTGTAAATGATGTATAGTGTGTGGGGCCTCCCAACCCCATTAATAGTGCATGTGGACATATGTGTGTTTGTTACTCTGCCATTGCTATCTAAAGATGTATTGCCATATATACCGATATAGAAATATATATTGCTTACATATAAATAACTATGTCCGTATATACCTACATAGATGTATATCTGCGTACACATATGTAACTTGCTGTGTATATGTAGACATATAGGTGTAGACACATATATGTGTCGATGTAGGCATTTGCATGTATGTATGTTCATATATATTTATATAAATGTATAGTGATTTAGAAATTATATATATCTACATATATAGATATGTTGTATCTGTTTACAGATTAATATATTTCCACACATACATCTAGATGATGGTATACATTCTCTGCACTGTTGCATTAATGGACTGGATGATATGCTTGTGAAAACATCAGGATTATGCATATCTGCCATGGCTTAGTGGTAAATCACTTTGTGTGTGGTTTGCAGGGTCCTTGGTTTGAGCCTTGCAGGAGCAGTTTATTTTGTTGCTGGGCAGAACATGGGCCGTTGGCTACAGAGTGATGAAGGCACTTTAAAGCAGTTGTAAGCAGGTTTGCGCAGGTTTGCGCAGAGCTAAGCACTGCCAACTGCTGGTTACAGCTTCTTACAGTCAGTTAGCTTCTATATTGCTTAACCTGTAGGCAGTGCTTACTCCTGCACAAACATGCTGAAACTCGCTTACTGCTGCTTAAAAGTGCCTACTCCCACTTACCCCTGCACTAGTTTTTTTAAAAGAAAAGCAAAAGGGGTGATAGGAAAGTGGTGAAAAAGGAGCACAAAGAGGGAAAGACAGTAGGCAAGATAGCTAGGGATGTGCAGGAAGGGTGTAGGGAAGGTCCATACCTGCCCATTTCTTCTACAGCAACAGCTGTGCATATGCAATGAATTTGGAGGTACATATGAACACTCCAACCCCTGTGAGAGGGGTGAGGGCAACAATAATATGTTGTGATGCCAATTAGACCAGATTACGTGTCCAGTGGACATGTGTGCAAAATGGACAGCTATGTATGGGGCGTGATTTTTTTTTTTTTGAGAACAGATTGCCCTTTTTTTAAGGTGAGAGTGGGATGTTGGGGGAGAAGAGTAGGTATGCTCAGGGAGGATAAGTTGGATAAGATGACAGACAAGACAGTCAAGACAGCATACAGGGGTGGTATATGACACATGTGGGGGGAAATACCTTGGATGGGGAGGGGTGTTTGGAAGTCGCAAGCCCATGAGCCCCCAAATGGAAACAGTGGGACTGAGGTCCCCACCCATGGGCAGTCACCACTGCACCTTCACGGCCCCAAAGGTGGCTGTGCTGGGGGCTGTGTAGTAGGGGTAGGCTCATCCTCTAATTGCACCACTCGGCCCTCAAGCTGGCATAAACTCCTTATCGAGCTCCCTTATGCACCATGGCCCAGATCTGACGATGGGTAACATGTTCCTTTCTGCGCCTACTCCCAGGGGGGTGAGCCCCATCCCCTGCGGCGGTTCCACCCAAAGGTGGCACAGGGCCAACGGAGGAGGAGGTCCCAGGCTGGGTCCCAGACGTACTGGTGCCCGGTGCCATGGCCAGCTGAGGTGGGACAGGTGGGTCTGCTGGGACCGGCCTTCCCATATGAGCTATGTTGTAGCAGGTTTATGACTGCTATGGGTTAGTAATAGTCAACAGCATTCAGGATTAGTTATAACAGCATGCATTGGTATTCCCATTAACCCAAAATACCAGATTTAACACAGTTGCAGAGCAAGCAGAACACATGCATATATGGAACAACAGTGGCCAGTGCAACAGCATGCAGGTTTCATGGTTGGCAACAAGCCACCAATATGGGTGTATTTTAACATGGCACATGCATAGAAACAAATGTGAATATTTATAAACCATTAGGACATATGTCCCAACATAAGTTTGGAGTGTACATATACCAGTTGAGGTGTGTCATTGTGTTATTTTTGCACATTTGGTAGGGGTGAGAGAGAGATTTAATTAACAACATATATATCCTTGTAGTTTTCACAACATTCTTAGTCACTGCAGTGATCTGTCCCTTACATGTATTATTACACTACCCAATGGCCTTATATTGTGCACTGGTATGTTTATAGATTATTATATACGTGACCTATGTCTTACATACAAGCATGACAGGATGCAGGTGTTAATGCAACATATGTTGAGAATTGCTCTCATACACTTTGGGTGAGGTGCTAGAATGACAGGTTTGTTTTCATATACATTCTCTGAGTATGTACATGTCTATTAGTTATATGTCATTAACAGCTGCCTACATTTCTTGGATCATCACACTGATTTTTCAGGGGAACAGGGTACCATGCTGGTGATGTTGGCCATTTACCTGGACATGCTGGACAGATTGGAACAGTTGTGGGGTATGAATATTCATACAACTTTCTATTTGAACTTTCTAGCAAATTCTGTACAGTTCAGTGTAATTATGCATACAGCTTTCTATCTGAACATTGTAACAAAATCTGCACAGTTGTGGGGTACAATTATGCATACAACTTACTAGCACTCCTGGGATTCAAACCCCTGCTGTGTGTGACAAATAAAATTACAGTTAACATCACAGTACACTGTGCTATCGGGGAATTGTTCTGAGGCTTTCTACTGTTTTCTGTGTAAGTCTCCCTCACTTGCACAATATGACTGACCTCTTGGCACTTCCAACATTGTTATACAGAACTTCATACACATTTTATCTGCATACACTGCTTAATACAACAGTACTATTTATAGTATGCAACAGTTCAACAACATATGACAGAAGAGTAAACAGAAGCACTCCAGGGGTTATACCTTTATTCACAGAATATTACATATTTATTTCTACTGGTACGACACTTTCTAAGGCTCTTATATTTATTTGTTATGACAGTACATGTTGAATGATTACTAACCTGCTTGGAGACGCAGGCTTTGCAACCTAGCATCATGGGCTTGCTGGTTCACAGCCCGCTCATCTGCAGCTGTGAGAGAATTACAGTTATATTTAGCCATACCTATCCATAGTATACATAAGCTAGGCACTTAACTACTTAATAAAATGAGTACTTAGTACTAGGGCATTAGGCATCTGCCAAGACTCCTGGATCCACTGTTCCAGTACATTCCCCCCTCCGCCGCTTCAGGTCAGCATGGTGGTCCCTGACCTGCTCACCAGTCCGGGGGATACCTGTGGCACTGGTGAGGTCATGGGCGAGACTGTCCCAGGCCTCTGTTTTATACTGCAAGCCCTGGTACTGGCCCTGCAGTAGTCTCTGCTCATGGTGTTTTACCAGGAGCCATACCATGAATTTTGAATCCTGGATGCCACAGCGCTGCACTCTAAATCAAGTGCCTTCACCAACACCAGCCATTCTGCCTGCAGTAGGAAGCTACAACCAGTTATGGGAAGTATACTCGCCTGTGGGGTTTAAATATGGCCAATTTCCCGCACTTTTCTGTGATTGGCCAGTTTTGGAAAGGCTAAGCTATGGGCACACCTGCTTACCTAAGGTTGGCAATGCTTAAAGAGGTATACCACTAGGCAGATTGAATTGACGCCCCTACACATTGCTTACACTTACTAAGTTGAGCTGCGCTGCAGTTAGCATTGCTTAATAGTTAATTAGTACTATATTTGCCTTTTGGCAGTGATTTATTATTCATTACAGGTTATATATGTGTCTGGTATCCGTGATTCATGTGTATATACACTGTATGGGGTCCTGGGGACGTCTACACTTTATTACAATAACACCTCAAATCTATGCTTAATGCAGTACTCCAGTTCACATATTTATGTTCTGTGGCAGGTTATACAACATCACACTGTACATAGATTCAGTTCACATGTTTGGTTTGATTTTCCTGTGGTGAGGATTAGTTTACTAATACCTCATTTAGATGTATTGCTATGATGGCTTAGCGGTTAACTACTGTGACTGTGGTGTACAGGGTCCTGAGTTCAAGCCTTGCAGAAGCTGTTTATTTTGTTGCTGGGCAGAACATGGGCCATTGGGTACAGAGTGATTAAGGCACTTTGAAGCAGTTGTAAGCAGGTGTGTGTGGGTTTGCATGGAGCTAAGCAATGCTAACCTCTGGTTACAGTTTCTTACACTCGGTTAGCTTCTACTTTGCTTAATCTGTGTAGGCAATGCTTACCCCCACACAAACACACTTAAAACACACTTACTAGTGCTTATATATCCTTACTACTGCTTATTTGTGCTTAAACCTGCTTACTAGTGCCTTATTCATTATGACAATGACACTTCACATGTGCATTTAATGCAGTACTCCAGTTCACATTTAAATGTTATTTAGTATGTTATACAGCAAAAAACTGTAAAGAAATGTTCATATACAGATTTCACATGGAAAATGGTATGTGTTGCAGCGGGACTCGAACCGGGAATGCCTGATCGTTAGGTGGATGGTCTAACCACTACACTATTGCTGTGCTGCTTCATTTGCATATATCTTCCTTGTTATCCTCTTCAGCCTTTTAAGCTGCTTTAACCATAGCTAAGCGATGGGCACACCCACGCGCCCATGGTTAGCTGTACTCAGAGTTTTAAAAAAAATAAAGGGGTTTCTTCTTTTTATGTTTATGTCCTGTTACTGTTGTACACATGGGGGACTGTTGGTGGGGATATGTGGACACCTATGAGCGATCTCACTCATTTATTTACACTTTCTGCTGTTCTACTTTGCTGTAGCATGTTTATTCTGAGAGCTCTGCTCGCAGACATGCCCCCTGCACTCGTCCATGCTCCGTGTAGGATTAGGAGTTCAGGCAGTGCACCTTCATTAATATGCATGGCGCTGCCGTCCACCTCCTAAACGGCCGTTTCTGTGCAGAACTAGACTAGTCCTGCATAACCTGGAAGATGTTTTTATTAGTGGCCTTAACAACTTCTAAAAGAGTTTCTATGATACAGGCTCTCCTCCTTTCTTAGCCTTTCACAAGGACTAGAGTGACCTCATAACTGACCCTTCCATGATTCCAGAAGTTGTGACTCAACTGTCTCTGACTCAGTCCATCCATCTTCTTCCCTCATTCCCACCTCACAAAATCTTTATTTGTTGGATGGGCAGAGACAGCTGAGATCAGGAAATCTGATAAAACTCTTTATCATTTTTGAAGGAAAATGTTAGGCCACCCAGTCTCTATGCAAACAATTTCTAGATGTCTATCTCTTTCCATTTCTTTCAGTTCTTCCTTCCGTGTTAAAGAACTTAAAGAATAGCTGAAAGCCCATTCTACCAGAGTAATGGCTTCTTCTGGAGATGTTTATTTCAACAGCCTGTATTCTAAATCCATTTTACAGGCATCTACCTGATCTTCTGTTCATACTTTCACAAACATTACAAAATAAATGCCTTTTCCAGAGCCAGAACAGGTTTTGCCAGAAACATTCTTTAAGGTTTATTGGATTCCAGTTCTGTTCTTTCACTCTCCACCCTTTCCTCCTAAGAGCTTTGGGAATCAGCCAATAACAGTAAAATACAACCTCTGCACGTAAGGCAATTGCATGGCTTGAATTCTAACATGAAAAACAGCAAAATAAACCAGCAAACTGTGATGCTGAACCAAATTCAATATTTTAATACATTTCAGCAAAAAAAACAGACCAGTTTCGGCTAAATTAGTTACATAGCCTTCCTCAGTGTTTAAAAGGTACAAACAACAAATTTCTTTTATGCATGACATCAACCACAAGGAACAAACAGATTGGTCAAATTATAAATGCTCATTGAGACCTGGTGGGGAAAGTCCACCCAATTTAACTACTTCTTTTCTTTGGCATCAAGGATAGTATGCCAACCTGTTTTATTTATTTTGTTGCCCCCAATTTTATCTATTACCATGAATCTGAAAACAGCTGTAGAATGTATTAGGGAATGATTGTATAATGCACTAGTGGGCTTCCTAATACTCATGTCACTAAAATGTTCAGATATTCTTATTCTCAGTGGTCTCAAAGTCTGACCCACATAGAATGCTGAGCAACTTGCATGTAGACAAATAAATCACCCAATTGGTACTGCATTTGGCAAAAAATGTGACTTTGTACACTATTCATAAGTATGCCCGTATTCCTTCCATATGTGGTGACCAGCCTGATATCAGAGTTGTTAGTTCCTTGTTTTTCTTTATACGTCAAAACATCGTCTCTATATGAGGTGGATGAAACCCAATTTTCAATGTGCTGTATTGATTACATCTTTGAAAATGATTCAGTCAATGTTCTTCAGCATAAGCCATGAAAAGGTCAGCCTATATGGGGGCAAAAGAAGCCCCCATCGCTGTTCATTTAATTTGCCAATAGCATTGTTCCTGGTAGAAAAAGACATTTTTGGTAAGGACATGTTCAGTGAGGCATATCAGAAAGGTGTTGAAACCAGATTGATAGAGATCCGATTTGTATAGCCAGTATTCTATGGCTTCCAAACCAGCCTTGAACACCTTGTTGGCCGATAATAACTTATCTCAATTTCTCCAGGAGAAATGTCAATTTTCTTTTCGTAGAGGCAGAAATTTGGGTTCCCATTTAAGTCACTATAAACGAGGACCCAGAAGTTCTAGACATACTAGTACACAAATAACCTTATTGGGGGATACTCTTGTTGGGTGTTCTCCCTGTGGTCACTGCAGTCATTGCAATAGAATTATGAAGTCCAAACAATTTACAAATCAAAATTCTGGAAATGTTTTTGATGTCACATTTTTTGCCAACTGCAGTAGCGATTGGGTGATTTATTTGGCTACATGCAGTTGCTCAGCATTCTATGTGGGTCAGACTTCGAGACCACTGCGAATAAGAATATCTGAACATATTAGTAACATGAGGATTAGGAAGCCCACTAGTGCATTATACAAACATTCCCTAATACATTCTACAGCTGTTTTCAGATTCATGGTAATAGATAAAATTGGAAGCAACAGAATAAATAAAGCAGGTTGGCATACTATCCTTGATGCCAAAGAAAAGAAGTGGATAAATAAATTGGGTAGACTTTTCCCACCAGGTCTCAATGAACATTTATAATTTGACTAATCAGTTTGTTTCTTGTGGTTGATGTCATGCATAAAAGAAATTTGTTGTTTGCACCTTTTCAACACCGAGAAAGGCTATGTAACTAATTTAGCCGAAACTGGTCTGTTTTTTCTTTTGCTGACGTATTAAAATATTGAATTTGGTTCAACATCACAGTTTGCTGGCTTATTTTGCTGTTAATCGGCCAATAAGTCAGGAATACTACAACAGTGATGGAATGAAAAACATAGTACAGTTGTTTAAAATGTTACCATAACAGTATATGTTTGAAAAGATCACTGCTGAAGTATATACACCCATCTTCCTTCCTCTGTCTCTCCTTATTCCTTGGTTAAAGTGGATTTCTCTTAGTTTTTCACCCTCTCTTTTTAACAATCCATTTCTGTGTCTTTCCTCTATGGGCAGTTCCCCCAGTCCCCTTTTCTGGTTTAAGAAAGCTTTGATGATTGTCACACCTATATGTCCCTTACGTACCAACATATAGCATTGTGCATAGGATATAGGTTGGACATACGGCATGATAGGAAGGTGCCTAAACCTTTGTAGAGTGGCTGGATATACAGTATCCTTGGCAAGATATGTCCCATAAGTCATGCATTTTGCAGCAATGCAGCAATGATCTCTTCAAACATCTACTGTTATAGTAAGATGTTACACAACCAGACTTTCTTCAATATGCTTTCAATTATTCAGCATGTTTTCTCACAGACTTTATCTGTTTCCAGGTCATCCTCAGCTTCAGAATAACTAGCTCCTCACATACAAAGTGAGACCATCTGTATTTAACATAAAAAACAACTGTTCCTTTAAAATTTTCATAGACGACTACAGCCATAATATGAAGCAATTGTGTTAAACACTCTCAGTAATGATTTACTTGAAACATTTACTGAAGCATTTTCTGAGATGATAATATCAATATTTCTACCATTGTGTCAGTCTCCATTTCAGCTATTTTACTATTCTCCACAAAAGTAGATACAAAAATCAACTGTGCTGTTTAATAGTTTAACACTGACAATTCTGTTTCATCTTAAGAAAAGCATTGTGCATTCTTTACAAGAAAACTTTTACTTTTACTTTTTACTTGGGATTCATATACTCATTTGATATCTCCCAGCTTCCAGCAGTAAAGTCAGTCAAAGTAAACTTTATTGCCATTTAGGACTACACATGTGTAGACCTAAACGAAATTATGAGTGTTAGCTCACCAAGAGAGTACAGAAGAAGCAATAGGTTACAACAAATAAAACAAGACATATCAAGTAAAAGAATTAGTGACTAATGACTATGCCCCAAGAACATAAGAAAAAAGCCTAATGGTATTTCACTTCTTCAAAGTTAAAGACTTGTGGGATATGACTTCTACATCACAGTAATAGAATATTTCACCGTTCTGGTTATTAACTGAGTTCCAGCTTTATGTACTAAATCCACTTGCACCTCATACTTCTTGAATTGTTACATTTTTCTGTCTGTTCTTCCCATACTCAGCATTATCTTGAATTATCTTGGAAAGGATTCATTTGATTCATACAAAACCTTTCTCTGAAAAGTTTCACTGCATATACTACCAATGAAACTCTCTCTTTAGTGTTTTAACCAAGTTTGCACTAGATTTACAGTTCACCATTGAAAGCTTCAATTCTCCTGCATGTCACAATTGCAGTTATTAAAATGCAATTTTTCCACTATTATAAATGTGTTGTGCTCAGACTATTTCACTGGTGTACTTCTAGTTCATATATTTTGGTTTCATCGTATGAACCCTTTTCCAAAGTACCCCATATTTAAAAGCACCCAAATGTCTGAGTAGTCAGCATGGAAGTATTACAGAAATGGCATTTCCTACAACAATTGTTTATTTCTCAACATGTACACTGCCCAAGCCATCATAGATGGCATATATTCATTGATTCTTCCTAGATGAGACATTTTCTAACTGTTTCATTGCTTTTATTATACTGTTGCAACTTTCTCATTTTAATGTGCTGTATTGGTTACATCTTTGAAAAAGAATATATGAAATCAACCATATTGTTAGGCACATTTCACAATCTGTTGTGAATGTAGTTATGTGTAGATATACTGTTTTCAGTGTTATGATAGCAGCATGGGTGTTGGAACCATAGGGCGAATGGGGGAGGGTGGCAGTGGGGGGGGGGGGTTTGCAGGAGCCCCACACACTTACTTTCAACAGCTGATCAATGTGCCTTGAAAGTGTTGCCAGAGTAGTGATTACACAGAATCATTTGCATTGATATTTCAGAGGAAACTACAAGCTCAGGCAGCTGGAAAATGACAATTTGAGTAATAAATCATCTGTTTCTTATTATCCATTTATTCTCTTTCACCCACTAAAGGTTGTTCAGGATCATTATGAGTGTGGGCAGAGATGTCCTGACAGACAGGGAGAGAAAGCCATGAAAACAGTTTTGATTCATAGATAGTCCAAGGCCATATAATCTTATGACTATTCATGCCTTGCCAGTACCGTCCCCCAGGCAGCACTTCCTTTTCCCAGGAGGGCCTGTATAACCCATATTAAATTTGTTGATACCCATCCAGTCACTAGTTTGTTTAAGGTAAGATAGTGATTTGCGCTGATTAACAAGTCAGGGAAGTTTATTCCAAAGGATTGAGAGGAGATGACTTATAAGCATGCCTCTCCACTGTGATGTATTTATCTGTTGAAGATTTAGGTCCCTGGATCAAATATTGGTGAAGATATTGGATTTGTAGAAAAACAGGAGGTCCAGGACAACTAGGTCTCTAATGGTGCTGTTATCAAGACAGATCTCCCCTCCAATGTCTGTAAGACACTGAATAAAGGGACAAGGTTTCTTGCCTCTCTTGGTAGCTCAGGGACTTTAGGCCTGTGATTTTTATTGCTTAAGAGCCTTTTGGGTCTTTTTAATTGTTTGATATGTTTAGTGAGATACATCCCAAAGTAGGGTGTTGTACTTGATAATTGGCCTGATCAATGCTGACTATAAGGGAGTGATTGCCTCTTAAGACCATGATGATATTCCCTTGCCAATTAGGTGGGCTAAATAAAAGGATTTCCTCTCAACAGTTCTCACATGATGGTCAAAATAGTGGAAACTATCAGCCTAAGTTTCTAGGTCCCTGACAAAATTTTCATTTTGTAGTGGTGTGTAGGCTATAGAGTATGATGAGGGGAAGGGTTGCATACCAGAAGTGACACTACACATTTTAGCATTTAGTTTGAGCTCATGTTTAGTACACCAGGGGTTTACTTGAGAGTGCTCATTCAAGTGAGTTTGGGTATCATAGGGTGCCTTAATAACAGCTTCCAATTTGCAGTCATCTGCAAACTAAGTGTCAGAGGCCTTGGTTCTCTACTTGGAGATCTGAGAAGTAAATACCAAAAGCAAGAGATTCCAGCACTTAACCCTGAGAGACACTGCTGGTCACGTTCATACTTACTGATGAAGCGTCTGTAACTCACACTGTATGAGCGCTGTCTTTCAGCAAGTTTTTTATCCAACTTACCACATATGGTTTGATTTTTAAAGCAATTAGCACTTGTATGATGCCCACATGGGGAATGGTGTTGAAAATATTTGCCAGGACAAGATATCCTGTTACTATATACAGCCTCTGTAACTTTTCTGAAGAAGTTTACCAGGTTAACTAGACAGGCTCTATCCTTCACAAAGCAAAACTGGTGAGGGTCGAGTCAACCAAGAGTCTTCAGATCACAGCTTATGAGGTTAGTTAAGATACACCCCATGGTTTTGTAGATGAGGCTTGAAAGGCTGCTAGGACTTCAACTACCCAGATCAGTTGTAAAGCAACCCTTATCAAGCGGCAGTACCACTGCAGCATACTACCCATCAGAGACAACTCCAGTACCTAAACTTAAAACAGCTTGAGGAGTGTGAGGAGTGTGTCTGCAAGGGCATATTTAGCACTATTATGCAACCAGGTATATGATATGTAGTAATAGTAAATAAATATACAATAAAAGGATTGTTGTATACCAGAAATGTGACAAAACCAAGCATCTTGCATATTTTTCTTATCCAGATGTTAGTGTTATGAAATGTTTTATTTATTTTATTTTATTTTACATTTGTTGACCGGGCTAGTCTAGTTGGATATATGTCCATTTTCAGTAGAGGCCCGGGGAGATAAGCTCCAAACAGTTCAAATAAAGTTCACATCTACAGCAGTACATATTTAAAATGCAAATTACATTCACCGTAAAGAAAAAAAAATTAAGTGGTCATACATTTATAAAGTATAAAAAAATGCAAAATATTTGACTAGACTTAGTACAATTACTAATGAAGTTACAATTAAATGTTCAGAAAGAATAATAGCTAAAAAGTACAGTATAAATGTAGATAAAAGGAAGATAAAAAGAAGGTAATATGGAGTAGCAGTTGAGTAATACATCTAGTAGTACAACATGTCACTTTTTTGAGAATACAGTAATAAGTAAGAGTATGATGGAGAGGTAGAATAGTCGTTGTTAAGATGAAATTGTTGCAGAGATGAGAAGGTAAGGTTGAATCAAGTAACAAGAGCATGTTGGTCAGTCAGGTTTAGTACAGGGGCACATAAAATGTGTTTTGAGGAAGAGTGTTCGTTTATTTTTAAACAGAGTAATAGAGGGAAGTGTGGAAGTGAGGTTTTATGGAGAGTAACAAACAGTTTGATAAGCTGTATGATGTACTTAAATAAGACAGTCCCTGGCAGTGCTGAATATTTTGACTCTGGCTTTTGATGACATGAAACCCTTGGAAAAGGACTCCATAGGCCCCGCTCTGTCCACCCAGTGTACCCCCTACCCTCCCTTCATCCTGGCCTTGCCATACCATTTAGATGATTTTTTTCTTGTTTTCTCATACTTTGTTGTTCTCTTCAGATTTTTCCTGCATTGTTTCAGTATATCCTAACTGTCCACAATTACAACATAATAAATGAGGAGGAAATAATCAAATTAAGTCAGAGGGTTCAGCACCCCCCCCCCCCCCCCACCAAAGCCACTGGGTTCTAGGTGCTCTGATTTGAATTTTTCAAACCTTTTGAGACATGTATGGCCAAAACAGAAATTGTGGTTAAAGAAAGAAAGAAATTCATTCTTTCTCTTCATTTTCTTCATGCATCCTCTCACCACTCACTAAATGGCCAAGACTGCAGTGTAATAACTGTGGGCAAAATAACAGATTTAAGCTGATAGTCTGCAGGCTGCTGCTTGGGCCTTAGAAGCCATGATATTCTAGGTGCTGTGAGGTACATTTTATATTTTGTCTCACAGCCTTTTGTTACAATTCTGGCATGGACAAAAAGCATAACTAACTTAAGAAATTCACTATTTTTTTCTTTCAAGGAAGAAATAAGTTGTGCCCAATGCTTAATGATCAAAGGTGACAACAAAGTAATTCCCAGTAAAGTGAGAAGATACGTAAATGTTTGCAAAGATACATGAATCATGTCTTATAACAGTGCCTATCTTCCTGTCAAAAAAAAAAAAAAAAAAGAAAAGATAGTCACCTTTTGTATATCCCTCTGATGTTGGATAGGGATGAAAGCAAATGAATAAATGGCATCAGTCATATATTTCAAGTTGCTGCTGTCACACATCATACAGCATGGCTCTTCACCCCCACTCCTAAAGGACAGTTACCGTTTGTCAATCCATCAGACAAGAATATAGTAACATATTTTATCTTGATCACAGATGTATATTCACAATATGCCACCTTACTCCTACCTCCCAAAGTTAGACACCTAAATATACACTTAAATATCACAGTCATGTATTCCAGCCAGTTGCTCCAAGACAGTACACTGCCCCTACATATCTCTTTACACCCCCTATGAGTGGATGAAAAGTTAAGTAAATAAGGACTACACTGTTACAGTCCTACAAAAGCCAGAGTGACATTCTGTACACCAGAGGTTTAATTGTGAGGAAATCAAGAAATAATGACCACAATTCTCCCAGTCCCAAATAAGATATAGTGACCTTCTGTGCACACTTCTGAAGTTTGACTGTGAGGAGAATTTAAGAAATAGTAATCTCACTGTCCCCATTCCCCCACCACCTACTAACACAAGCTATAGCAACCTTCTATGCACACCTCTGAGCAGTGCCAGTTGTACAACAGGTGAGTTACATTAGAACCCGCAATGAGCCTGTGCCAAACTCTACTTCACCAACCTGAGTTGTGGATGCTGCCATGATCCAGATGTTCTCTGATGCATTTTATGTCTTATCTTATTTTTAATAGATAATGGCTTGTAGTGTATGGCTCACTGGAATTAAGCTCTGAATTTGAGGAAAAGGCATACTTGTTAAGCACCATTCTGACAATGGAAAGGTTCTTAAGCTTTTCTTAAGAAGTTTTCGTTAAGTACCTCTTACTATTGTTAAGCTCTAGTCAAACACTAGAGCATTAACAGCAATCTGCAGTCACCACAAAAGAGCAGAGGGTAGCTGATAAACACTTCATTTAGACTTTTTTCTAAAGTCCAGCTGAAGTATTTAATGGTCTGAATGAAGTGTTTAACAGCTTCCCACTATTCTGTGGTGGTTGCTCTCTGTGTAACAACAGTAAGTGTGTTACAGAACTACTGCAGTTTTTCTCAAACTTTTGGATATATAGTTACTGGATCACATACCATGCAGGTGGAAATTTAGCTTCACTTTTATTTTTCTATGAAATTTCTGTGCAGTCTGTGATGATATGGGCAAGTGCCAGCATAGCCAGCTGGAGTTTTATGAATAATGATATGTCCTTTGAATATCAAAACGATTTATACAGGATGTTTGTATAACAAATGTATTAGAACTGTATGTTATTTGTATACCAAACTGATTTATACAGATGCTTGTGCTGAAAATGTATTTTGAGCTTTGCTTGTGTTGAACTGTATCAACAGTGCACCCTGCTGAAATGATGAGAAATGCACTTGTATTATTGTAGCTGAATTAAATGTATATGTTTTAATAGAGGATACTGGGACAACAATGGTTAACCAGCTAGCTTGTTTTAAGAAAAATAAGGGAAATGTAAATGAGCTGTTAAACCTTTAAAACAGCAGCCCACAGTGCTGAATAGGGCTGGAGACACCAGGTCTGGGAAAAAGCCTTTGTTCATTAGCTCAGTAAAAAGAGGGGAAGCCCCAGGCACTACCATAAACATTTAGATGTGTATTGTAGCTGTCTATACTAAATTCTTGTCTCAGCTTCAAAGGGGAACACTGCGAGAACCTTGAGTCAGATGATCAGATGAGGTCATTCTGTGGTAGCGTTGTCACCTCACAGTAAGACGTTGTCCTGTTTGATTCTCAGCTAGACCGTCTTCTGTGTGAAGACATGCATGAATGGGCGTACCTTCGTTGAAGGTTGTGCATCAGGGCCGGCAACTCGGCACATAAAAATCTACTGCCAATCATTAGTGGACCGAAGTTCCGCTGTGGTGACCCCTAACTGGGAAAAGCCGAAAGACACAACAACAACAACAACAAAGAGAAATCTCAGAGTATTGAGTATTCTGTTTAGAAACCTGACTAGAATGACCCTCAACCACAGCATCTTGCCTTGCGGTAGTAAGTAACTGAACTAGGAAACAGTAATTTTTTTGGATTAGTCAGGAATATAGTGAAGCTTAGTTTAGGTATTGTTTTTCTTTATTTGTCTGAACCTGTCCATCAATGTTGTTTTTGATATCTCCTGCAATTTGAAATCTGTGGTTTACTGTAAATATATATTCAATATTTTCATGTTCTTTTATTATTTATTATTAAATATATTTAAAACTTTTATTGTGGCTAGTCTATGTAGAAAGTATCTAACTTTTGAATGTACTTAGATTTATCTGGTGACACTATGTGGGCCACTCTAGAAGGCCTAGCTGTCTTGCTCAACTACTATCATTTGTATTAATATTACACAGTATAATTGGACACCCCTTTGTTAAGGCCCTTAGAGTAGCTGATTCTGGAGTGTCTGGTAATGGTGATAACTACCTTCTACTCTGAAAACTAGGGGGAACAGCAAGTAAATCTGTACCAGCCTTACCCTGGTGTGTGCATGTGTGTGAAAATTAAATCTTAAAGAGTGTGTGTGTGTCAGCTACTTGGGGTAGGGATACAAAGCACTGGATTCACAGAGAGGGTGCTGTAGGACTTGGCTTGGACACTTGGCTGAGGACCTAATCCTACAGCTGTGCCAGTGGGGAGTCTTACTGGGGACCTAGAGGGAGACAGATATATAGACATCCAGACCCCAGGCTGAGTGTGTTCCGTGTGTGTTCTTAAGACAAATTGTACTTGATGCAGAGGGGTCTTCATCTGGAAATAGTGAGTGTATTCATGTGTATTTCAACTGCACATCCAATTCCAGTGTCAGTGGTAAGGATTCAGGCTCCTTGATTACTGTCTCAATGTGGGGAAGTCATATACTGGTGGTCATCACATACTGGTAGCAGTGGTGGGGATCACATATTGGTGGCAGTGGTGGGATCATCACCTATTCACATATTGTTGAGCAGTGGTGTGGGTATTGGACACCTGTACCCTGTAAGCAGTGGTCACTAAAGAAGGTGTTTGTACTGTCAAGCAGCCACAAAGTAGACTTTCAGAGTTTCATTTCACAATAGTTGCATTTATTTATTTTTGTTAGCTAAGTTAGTCAGGGATAGCAGGCATGGATCTCAGCAGAGTATTATGGCAAGCTGACAAGGAACCAGTTGGATGAGGTGTGCAAAGCCAAAGGACTGGGGCATGCCAACCTGTCTAAAGGGGAAATGATTACAGCATTAATCACAGCTGCAGTACCGACCAGCAACCAGGAGGATAACCAGTTTGGTGAAGGGAATTTGCAGCCTTCAAAATCAGGGCAGTTCAACTTTTCCTCAGATGACTTAAAAATCCATCTGGAGTTAAAGAGATTTGAACTGGAGGCCAAACAGTTGGAATTAGAATCACAACTGCTATCAATATGTGATGGCCACCAATATGTGATGTTCCCACACTGGGCCAGTATTCAAGGAGCCTGAATCCTCACCACTGACACTGGAGAGGGATGTGCAGTTGGAATACACATGGATGCACTCAGTTCCAGATTCAGCATTTGGAGGCTGAAGAAAAAGAGAGACTGAGATGTCTGAAAGTTGAAGAAAATGAGAGGTAGAGGCAACATGAAAAGGAAATGCTGACTCTTCACCAGGGGCAAGGAGATAATGTGGAAAAGAGTATCTGTACCCCAGAAGCAATAAAGGTCAGTAAACTTTCTCTTCGGTACAAAGAAGTTGATAATTTTGATAGTTTTATTCATATATTTGAAAAAGTATGCAAACAGTATAATGTTGACCAAGAGATCTGGGTAGGGTTCCTGACCTGCTTACTCCATGGTAATGCTGTAACTGCTGTTTCTAAATTGTCTGTTACTAATTGGTTACATTATAATACATTTAAAATGTTTATTGGAATGCCTTACGTTAACACCTGAAGCTTACAAAAAAACGTTTTTGAGCATAGATGCAAGGCAGATGAAAGTGTATGTGATTATATTGTTGAACTAAGCACTTATTTTCATAGGTGGATGAGTGGGTGTCATGTCACAACTTTTTCAAGGGCTGGCAGATGTTTTGGTAAAGGAACAAGACTTTGGCACTTTCCCTGAGGACATGAGAATCAGGTTGGCAGACAGGGAATGCAACTCTGCAGATGAACTGAGGAAAAACGGGATCTATACCTAGCAAGCAGGGTATCACTGCACAGAAAAGGGATACACTGTGCTCCACATGATTATAAGGGAACCCATGTTGGGAAGCCTAAACTGCCCCAACAGAGTCCACCAGTAACAGGGGAAGCCACTAGTTCAGATACATGACCAAAATCAAGGGTTAAATGTTTTAAATGTAACCAGTGGGGCCATGTAGCATACAGATGTCCAAGGATGCAAGGTGGAGAGCAAAAGGCAGGGGAGCCAGCAAGTGGGAATAACATAATGGCAGTGGTAAGTTCTCTGGAGACAACAGGGGGACCAAACTACCAGCAGAGTTTATATCAGATTTTGGTGGATGGAAAACAGGCCACTGCCAAAAGAGACACAGCTTGTGATATAACTATTGTGAAGCCTGCAGTGGTTAAAGAGGAGCAGTATTTGCGTGGACAGTCCACTTCAGTCAGAGCTTTAGGAGGGATCCTATTCAAAATGTCTGTGGCCAGGGTTCACCTTGACTGGGAGGGTGGAAAAGGAAGCAAGCAAGTAGGTGTGTTTGAGAATATCCCTGCAGATGTCTTGATACAGAATGATTTTGATAATGCAGTGCCTTGTGTGCATGCAGTGAAAAGCAGTCAGCCTTGGAGACAGGCATGTGGGTCTGATAGCCTGGGAGAAGAGCCAGACAGACCACACACCTGAAGCCAGGACTGGTAATATGGTTACTTCAGGGAGGGAACTACCCTGTAGCAGTGAGACTGAAGGTGAGCCAAAGCTACTGGTGGTTTCTGATGTTCCCTTGGACAGAGTGACTGCAAAGGCAGAGGTGAGTAGTACCACCCAGGCCGACAGTGAGGGACCACTATCAGAAGATACCAGATTTCCTGTGGAACGGGAGCTGGGAACAGTTACAAAGAGACAGTTGAGACAGGCTCATTTCTCAGATCCTACACTAAGAGGCTTGAGGAAGGTAGTTAGGAAGGCACCTGATTCTCAAGGAAAAGGGGAATCTGTATACTGGAACAAAGGGCTACTGTATAGAGAGTGGACCTCTGAGGGAGGGCTAGAAGGTGAGGTAATGCAGCAGTTGGTAGTGCCCAGAGACTACCATCTGGCACTTCTGGCCATAGCCCATGACATTCCTTTTGCAGGTCATATGGGCATAAAGTATACCAAGAGGTATATTATGTAGAACTTTTATTGGCCTGGAATTGACAGTGATGTAACAGGGTACTACAGGACCTGTGAGCAGTTCCAAAAAGTAGGCAAGGCAGAAGACAAAGTCAAAGCTCCTTTGTTGTCTTTACCTGTGATTGAGGAGCCATTTCAGAGGGTAGCTATGGATATTGTGGGGTCTCTGAGTACCCCCAAGTTCAACAGAGAAGAAGTATATCCTAATGCAAGTAGATTCTCCTACTAGATACCCTGAAGCAGTGACTCTGTCCTCCATCAAAGCAGAGATGGTGGCAAATACTGTCAGATATTTTCAGTAGGATAGGTTTCCCAAGAGAGATACTGACTGACAGAGGTGTCAAGTTCATGTCAGACCTGCTGGCTTGTCTGTGGAAGCATTGTGGGTTGAAGCACCTAAAGACAACCCCCTATCATTCCCAGACTAATGGTCTTGAGGAGAGGTTAAACTCTACACTAAAGACCATGCTATAGGCATTTGCAGACCAGTTTAACAGATAGTGGGACAAATATTTGCCCCATCTGTTGCTTGCTTACAAAAGGGTACCCCAAGAATCCACAGGTTTTTCACCCTTTTAGTAGTTGTATGGGCATAGGGTGAGGGACCCTTTAGATTCGATTTGTGATGAGTGGGAGAGTAAGTGTGAATCCCACAAGGAGTCTGCTGTGGCATATGTCCTAAACCTCAGGCCGAGGCTTAGGGAGCTCCTGGGCTTAGCCCATGAGAACCTGGCAGGTGCCCAACAGCAGAAAAAGGTCTGGTATAACAGGAATGCTCAAGGCAGACAATTTGCTGTGCGACAGTAGGTGCTGATGCTCATTTCTGTCAGACATAATAAGTTACAGACAGCTTTGGAGTGACCCTTCAAAGTGGTAAGGAAGGTCAGTGATGTTAACTACATGGTAGAACTGCTAGGCAGAGGCAGGGACACAAACTGTACCATGTTAGCATGATGAAGCCTTACCATGACAGGGAGGCTCTCGTGCTGAGTATTAGCAGTGGTGGCAGGAGGAGTCTGAGGGGGATCTGGTGAATGATCTCCTCAGTGAGGCTCGGACTGACACCTTAGTGGAAGGGGTAGCAATGTCCCAGAGGTTATTCCCTACCCAAGTTCAAGAAATCTAAACAGTGTTACAGAAGTTTGGGACATGCTCACTGAGAAACCATGATGCACTCACCTGGTGCACCACCATGTGAATACAGGGCACCAAAGGCTTATAAAACAAGCCCCTTACAGTGTGCCTAAGGGAGTCAGAGAGACTCTGAGGAAGGAGATACAGGAGATGTTGGAAATGGGAGTAATCCAGAAGTCCAGTAGTCCATGGGCCTCCCCACTGGTGCTGGTACCAAACAAGGATAACAGCATCAGGTTCTGTGTGGACTACAGGAAACTAAATAGTCACACAGAGATGCTTACCCCATACCTAGGACAGATGAAGCCCTAGAGCAGCTGGGTGGGGCTAACTATCTGACCACTATTGATCTTACCTTGACTCCCAATGCTAGAGAGATGTCAGCCTTTGTGACTCATTTTAGCTTGTATGAGTTCATGAAGATGCCCTTTGGGATGGAAAATGCTCCAGAAACTTCCAGAGACTAGTAGATCATATCCTAGCAGGAACAGAAGATTATGCCCTTACTTACCTGGATGATATTTCCATCTACAGCCATTCCTGGCAAGAGCACCTTCAGCATATCAGGGAGGTGCTGGGCAGACTGCAGAGGACAGGGTTGAACATTAAGCCCAATAAGTCTCAGGTGGGATTGGCAGAGGTCTCCTAACTGGAAAATCAAGTGGGAAGTGGGAAGATCGGGACAGAACCTGCCGAAATAGAAGCCATTCAGACATGGCCTGCCCCTGTTACCAAAAAGCAGGTAAGGGCATTCTTAGGGACAGCAGGGTACTATAGAAAGTTTGTCCCCAATTATAGTACCATAGCTGATCCCTCACAGACCTGATAAGGAAAAACAGGCCAGATAATGTAGTGTAGACCCCGGCATGTGAGCAGGCATTCCAGAAGCTTAAAGAAGCTTTGGGAGGACCACCTGTATTAATGCCAGTCCTGATTACAGCAAAGGATTTGTTGTGCAGGTGGATGCTTCAAACCATGGGGTGGGGGCTGTACTTAGCCAGGTTTCCTCAGAGGGAGAAGAGCACCCAGTGGTATACCTCAGCCATAGACTCCAACCTATGGAGGAATGTTATGCAGCTGTAGAAAAGGAATGTCTAGCCATAGTATGGGCACTGCAGAAAATTCAGCCTTATCTGTATGGAAGGAAATTCACTGTAGTTACAAACCACAATCCCTTAACATGGCTACATAGAGCCAGCCAGCAAAATGTGAAGTTAGAAGGTGGAGCTTAGTATCGCAGGGATATGGCATGACAGTAAAACACTGTATTGGGGTCAGCAATGCCAAAACAGATGAACTCTCAAGGCAGGAAATGGGGTAACAGATTCACAGATAGGCTTATTTCTTTCAAGCCATGCTTCTCAAGGGTCACTTGAAAAACTAACTTCAGTCTTCAAGGGGGGGGGGGGGGCTCGGTGATGATATGGGCAAGTGCTAGCTTAGCCAGCTGGAGTATTGTGAAGAATGATATGTCCTTTGAATATCAAACTGATTTATACAATATGCTTGTGTTACACATGTATTAGAACTGCATGTCATTTGTATATCAAACTGATTTGTACAGATGGTTATGCTAAACATATATTTGTGAGGTTTGCTTGTGTTAACTTGCATCAACAGTGCACCCTGCAGAAATGAAAAGAAATGTACATATATTATTGTAACTTTGTATTAATATTGCACAGTATAGTTGGACACCCCTTTGTTAAGGGCCTTAGATTCGCTGATTGTGGAGTGTCTGGTGGCGGTGATAACTATTTTATACTCTGGGCAGAAGTGGGCACAGCAGGTAAATCTATACCAACCTTTCCCAGGTGTGTGTGTGTGTGTGTGTGTGTGTGTGTGTGTGTGTGTGTGTGTGTGTGTGTGTGTGTGTGTGTGTGTGTGTGTGTGAATTACATTTTAAAAGAGTGTGTGTGTCACCTACTTGGGGCAGGAACACAAAGCACTGGATTCACAGAGAGGTTGCTGGAGGACTTGGCTTGGACACTCGGTTGAGTTCCTAATCCTACAGTTGTACCAGGGCAGACCTGGAGGGAGACAGATATAGAGACATCCAGACCCCAGGCCAAGTGTCTTCTGTGTGTGCTCTTAAGGGAAACTACTTGATGCAGACAGGTCTGCATCTGGAAATACTGATTATATCCATGTGTATTCCAAGTGCACATCCCACTCCAGTGTCAGTGGTGAGGATTCGGGTTCCTTGATTACTGGCCAAACATGGAGATGTCACATATTTGTGGCCATTACATACTGGTAGCAGTGGCAGGCATTGCACAGTCATTCCAAGTATAGCATATTTATACTATATGCATCTTGTGTCATAAATATGCTTCTGTTATGGTAGAAGACACTTAAAAAACTGCCCTTTTAGTTTACTAAGGACCCCTTTTACCTTCCACCCCCGCAGTCTTCAGCAGCTTCAGGCAGACCTGGATAGCAGTCTGAATACATTAGAGTCCAGAGAGCATTTTCATCCATGACCCTTGCCAGTCAGTGATAAGAACAGTTAAATGGCTAACTTTCATATATGAAGTTTTCCATGTGCTGATGTTAGGGGAGACTGAATGTTAAAGGTAAAGGTAATGTGCATCACAAAATTCATTACTAAGAGTTTTGTGATAGAAATGTGTGTGTGTGGGCATCTGCTATTTCAAAGTTTATAGAGCATAATGTTTTTATTCAGCTTTCTCAGTATTCTATGGAATTCTTCATATGCTATACTCATGGCCTGGTAACACAAACTATGTAACTCTGTAATTAATTTAGGGGACATTTTCCCGGGAATCAGAATTTAGCCCACTTCCACTGTGAATCAAGTGTGTTATTTACCTATGCCCTTTTCACATTAGACACTATAAATATAAGTATACCCTATCAGCTAAATTTACCAATCTGGATACTGAGGCAAGTTTTATGGGAAAAATGGAAATGCATATAATACAGCAAAAAGGTATTGATTTCTACTCAATTTTGGACTAAGTAGTAGAGACATATTGCAATTTAATATTTACAGAATTTATGGTAAACTGCTTTAACTACGAATATTATACCCCTTTGGTAAGGGTGAATTGTGGGGCCTCACCTCTTTTCAGTTTTTGTTTTATGTGTCTGTTCCTTGATCTGATGCAATGTACTGATTATACGGCATTTTGAGTCATATGTTTGCAGAATTTATTTATTTGCCTTAAATTAAAACACCATTATTCTGTACTAAAAGGTGCTGTGGAATATTTAACATTCACTGTACTACTACTAGATGAACCTGTAGGATGTCAGTGTAACATTTCATTCAAAGCACACTGGACCAGAATTTCATCCAGCATTAGAATGGGAATTTATGTAAGGGCATAGAATCAGTCATTTCTGACCTCCCAGCTAAGCCAATGATAATGTATCTTTCTGTGACCATTGTTTCTGGTATGATCCATTAAAGTGCACTGTAAACTAAAGTCTAGGTTACTCAAAGCTTTACTGGAGGAGCTATTGCGTTGGTATCTAGATTATCTGAAATAAACTTTACATCTTGACCTCTAACATTCATACAGTGGTGTTGACATCTGTCCCTCTATCAGTTCTCCTTTTGTCTTTCTTTCAACTTGCTTCTAGAAAGAAATGAGCAAAATGCATTGTTTTCTAATATGATCTTGGCTGAGAATGTCACCTTTGCAATCCCTCAGGTACACCTGTAAAGCCATATTTATATATAAAAACAATGAGACAAAATAAGAACACTCATGAAGGATCCTTTCCAGTGGTTGCTGATAAGGCTTACAGACATGGCCAAATGTATAGGTCAGGTGTGCATACCAAGTAATTCAAAGCTAGCTAGCAAAGTGCTTAACACATACAGAGGGAAACAGGTAGGGACAAAATATAATTGGCGGCCACGGTGGTGCAGCGGTTAGCGTTGTCACCTCACAGCAAGAGGTTCTCCGGTTCGATCCTCGGCTGGGGTGCCTTCTGTGCGGAGTTTGCATGTCCTCCCTGTGGTCGCGTGGGTTTTCTCCGGGTGCTCCGGTTTCCTCCCACATCCCAAAGACATGCAGTAGGTGGATTGGACACTCTAAATTGGCCCTAGGTGTGAGCGTGTGTGTGCCTTCTATGGAAGGTTGGGCGCCGGGCTGGCAACTCGACACTGTAAAACTTCACTGCCAATCCTGTGTGCGGACAGATGATCCACTGTGGCGACCCCTAACCGGCAAAAAGCCGAAAGGAGAAGAAGAAGAAGAAGAAGTGGTGAACTGGTGTTCATTGCAACATTGTTTCTCGGTGTTGGCACATGGGACAGCCTCTACACCTTCCTAATCATTCATACAGCTCTGTTCTGTAAGATAGAGCATTTAAACTTGGACAGAGGCACAGGGAACTAATGGCTCTGCTGGACAGAGGCACAGGGAACTAATCTAAGGGGGCAGTGAAAGCCAACACATTCTGGCTAAGCTTACAGATGCCCTTAGGCAGATGGGCTAGTACTTACCTATGAACCTAAACATCCACACGCTTCTACTGAGGGTGTACAAACACTATCTATCAGCCTTAGGGTATCACCATTTCTAATTTACCAGGTGCACTCAAACAGACAGAGGCCAGATTTACTGACTAGTAACATGTGCCTCCAGTTTAAGTTTATTTCTCTTTAGGAATTGCTTTATAAAAAAGTGCTAATATAAAAAAGCACACAACGATATAGTACATTTTAAGAAAGTTGTTACTTGGAAGCTTCTGCCTAAAATATTTTTCTTAGCATTTTGCTTACATTGGGGTTGTCTGTGGGACAGAATTAGGTTCTGTTTAAAAAAAAAAAAAAACACTTTGCCTTTGCAGTGGGCATATCTAATGTGATTCCATGTCAGCACTATGATTTTCTTGGATTGTGACGTCACTGTTTAAGCAGCTGGCAGCTCCTTAGAGTCACTTCTTAAGCAGCTATGAAGTCCCTGACTATAATGCTGCATTGCTGACATTTTAATGGAAAATTCAGAAACTGATTTGTTAGCAGTCACGCACAGTTCTGTCTCACACATTACATCTACTAACTTCAAGTGAAATATTCCCTAATTAATCAAAGAGACAGTAAAATAGTAGCCACAGACGAAAATGTAATATTACCTTATTAAAAAGTCAAGAAAAACTGAACTGTAGGGATTTTCAAGGTGTTATGAATTCTATCTAATAAAAACAGCATGGCATATCATATTTTCCAGGAAACTATATTTGGTGACATCAAGAAGCAAGCAATCCTTATTAAAAACTCCAGAAGAAAAAAAAATCTGCTAACAGCATATGGCAGATTTAAAGACTGCTTTTCTTACTGGAGAAGTATTCTGGTAAAAATCTGAGAACGGAGCTGCTGCAGATTATATTTTATGTGCAGGGTTTACATGTACTACGTTAAATAGACATGCCCTAACTGGGAAAACGTAAGACTTCAGTTCTAGGAAATCCTGACAGACATGGGGTAAAATGTATGTTTTAATTGTCATTCAGTATTACCAACAGAAGCCTCTCGTTTGTCAGCAAACATGAGGGGTTAAATAACAATGTTGATACTGCATGATTAACCATTCACGTTTCTCCTTCTTGTATACTTTATTACTAATGCTGAAGACCACAGCTTCAGTTAAGGCTATGCCAAGTGATTTAAGGGTTTGTTTATAAAGGAAATAATATATATTTTAGAACTGAATCTTTCAAATAGACTTTCTATTTCATGATTAGTTATTCATTCAGTGCTCTTTAAATATACGCTGTTGACTGCAAGCATCAGAGTAGCTTTTGGCAGAAAGCTGTTTTTTATACATCATTGTTTATAAATGTACTCTCTTTAGACAGGCATCCTCAGACAAGACCTGGGTACTTATGTAGACAACTCTCTCTCATTTGATCATCACGTTTCTGTCATAGTTCAGAAATCCTTTTATCTGACTCAATTAATTTCCAAAAGAACACCTTCAAGATCCAGAGAAGCCACCCTATCACTGTACTCTTTCCATATCAGCCCCATCATTGAATAAAATGCCCCCTTTGGTATGTAAACATTCAAGCATATTGCTCAACTGGAAAAGCCCCAAGGATTTCGAGGCAAGAAAATTGAAGGGTATAAATCCTTCATCTATCCTGACTGATTAGCATGGCTGTCCTATCAAGTGACCTGAGCCTCACTTTAAAAACCATGAAAGACCCAGTCCTATTTTATCTACTATTCCTTCATTAAACCAGTAGATCTGTATACACCCACACTAGTATCCTAAATCTACATCAATGAATAAACAAGACTTACTGGAGGGATAGGTTCCTAAGTCAACATATTCTCATCTCATAGAATAAGGTACCAGTACAGGTCAAAGTACTACTTTAGTTACCTTTAAGGCTAGTTTTGATAATTGTATGGGTAGAAATTTATATGAGGGTTATCATATACAACCTTGTTCGATTTGGGACGTGAACACTATTAAGTATGTGAAAAGGGTGGCAAAAACTTCTAAGTATGTCTACTTGAAGGTGCGAGGAATATTGCCATTCCCATGATCCCTTGTCTGATATTCTTCTTATGTTCAATATTATGAGGTATCATTGTTGAAAATTTATAGATCTGGTGTAAGATTGCAGAATTTTTGTACAGCTATAAGCATATGTTTGCTCACAGTGTGAGACAAAACTTTTGGAATATTTATTTTTGGGGTCTATGTCACAAAATCTAAGGTATCATCATCTAAAAATGGTGTGTCTGTTGCATATTTTTTTCTAATTCTTCTGCCTGAAATCACGTTTGGGATGAAAACGTTCAAAGAACACATGACCATGTATGACAGAAACTCCACAGATGGCAGTGTGCACATTTGCTGTAAAAGTATTGATCTTTAATTACAAGAAAATGTTTGCCACATTAAACATAGACGCAAAATTTTAGCAGTTAGTAATAGCTTGGGGCAAACCTTTTAGACTGTTAATCTTAGGGATCTGCATTTAGAAATCTAAGGTGTCATTGTGGAATTTCAGCTTAAAATGCAATTTTATATCCTCTGCATACTTTTCTTTCCTATTTTCTATTTGAAATTATATTTTAGGATGGAAATATGCAAGGACAGTGTAGCTGTTCTTGACATATGGTGCCACAGATGGCATTTTGCAAATCTGGTGTAAACATGTTAAACATTAGTTAAGATACAAAGGAATATTCATTAAATGAAATGCACCCAAAATGTTGGATACTAGCAATACATCTGCACAAAACTTGCAGAATATTCATCTTAATGGTCTATATCATAAAGTCTGAGGTATTTTTGCAAAATTATGTTTCAAAAGAAGATTTTCTTTCAGCATTTTTTGAAACTACATTTTTTAGCAAAACTTCACAGTGCAATCAGCATATTTCATAAGTTAGGGACCCATGCATGCTACATTGAAAGTCTGGCTCAAAGTGTTAAGAAGTTATGAAGTTAGGGTAATTTGTTCAAAGTCACATAGAATACAATAGACAAAGAATATGCACTTCCTCAATATGCAGCCAAGCTGGTAAGGAGAGACAGTGGCGTATACTGCAAAGAAGATTGTTCCAATGTTTTGTACAGCAAGGAGTTAAGGTGTAAGATGGTAGGACTGCAGGACCATTTTCTTTATTTAGGGAAAACATGAAGACTGTTAGAACAGGAGAATGTACCATTTAGCTGTCCTAAATATTTTTGATACCAGGGAACTGAGCACACCAAGTATGACTGCAAACAAGTTTATTATTAAAGGTATTTGGTGGGAGTGGGAAGTGCAGTGAAGGGATTTTTTTTCTTTTAAAATTTAGAGTAACAGTTGTGATTAGGAGAGGAAGTAAGTACCATCTGGTGGTCCTAAATATTTTTGATGCTGAGGGATTCAGTACCCCAGTATCACTTTATGTTTAGGTCAACTAGTACTAAGGGAATTGTGTTATATGTGGATGGTGTTCCTATGAAAAGGAATCTCAGTAAAAGTTTTGGGTGGGTGTGGATGGGATTATTATTATTATGATTATTATTATTATTGTTGTTGTTTTTATTTTTAGATCCACAGTTGTAGTGTAGACTGGGAACAAGTGCACTTTGGCTGCCAGAAAGATTCTTTAAACTGACTGAACTTTGACCTTAACTTCAGACTTACTCTAACACTATAGCCATTTCAACAAAACTATGAGCTACTGCTGTTTGTTCTGAATTGTGTGGTCTAACAATTCTGCCCTGTGCTCTAAATCTGAATATTTCAAATATTGGTAATGTGTTTTTTTCCAGTTGTTCAGAGCTATTTCCAATAAATCCTTATGTACTACTATTTTTAGCAATTTTTCCACAGCCTGCAAACAGTCACCAGTGTGTTTAGATTATTAATACTGTTGCAACTTTGGAAAGTATAGCTGTGCAGAGTTGTGAATATTGCAACAGATTCTGTTTATTTATAATTTTGACTTTTACTGTACAAACTACTTCTAATTATTTCTGTACCGACTCAGGCATCCATAATACTGCTTCTGTAGGCACTCTTTTTTGTACTCTAAATTTTATCCAAGCAAGGCATTTGCATTTTCCTTTCCTGTCTATTCATATTATTCATGTTTTTATGCAAGTTGTGTTGTTTAAACTTCTTTGGCTATTTCTGTTTCTTTCTATGAACTTTCCTAGCCATAAACATACTTGAAAAAGAACATGAAAGAGATTTTCAGCAAAACAGCACTAAATCATTTACAGAAACCCTCTTGTATTACTCAGATCTTAGTTCTAGTTTTGTTTAAACATGTTATAGTTTATACATATGAAGTACTTGCATATTCGTTTTATAAACATCTAAAATATAGCTGATTGAGAGTTACTTTAAGTCTGTAATACACTGTTTAATTCAATTTCAATCTCCAGGAGTTGGGAGTTGTGTAATTGTTAAGGTGTTTGCCTGTCAGACACAACATACAGAGTTTGATTATTTTTCTTTGGGTTGGGAAATTTATCTAGGCTTAAAATGGCCCACAAGGGCAGCTAGCCTAGTAGTAACCTACGAACCTATAGGATTTTATGTGTCAGGCTTGTAACAGTAGCCAGTCTTTTACTTTGAGGGTGACATTTGCTCAGACCATTACCAGCTGATGTTCCTCTATCCTTACCAGATGTACACTACTGAAGAATCCCACTAGTGCTTGCAATTTCTGCTTTTATTTCTTTTTTATTTTCTGTTTAAATTCTGCCTTTGGGGACTTAAGTGTATCTGTATGTCTGTTTGGACAGGTTATCTTGTGAGGAATTTGTCAGGCCCATACAGGACACCCTCTGTCAGTAAACTTTGTCCATGTTTTAAGGGACTTGTGATAATTATGCCATCAGTCAGCCTCTGATGGTCGTTATGTTTCTGCCCATTCTCAGACTTTCATTATTAAAAGCAGCAACATGTTATGGTCATTTTTGTGCTTGTTTGAGCTTCTACTCTGATATTCTCCACATTTCTTAGGTTCATAGGTAAATACTAATCAATCAATATGCATACTATTACAAGCCTTTACAATAATCAGAGGGCAAAATCAAACCCTGTACCTCATGTCTGTAAGATGAAGACCCTAAACATTATGCCAACCCCACACCCTCAGTCATCTATTAAGTAGGGTGTCTGGTGCTGCAGATCCTCACCAGTAAAGGTTGTGTTTGAGTTTGTTTGCAATTTAACTGGTTTATATTTTAACTGTAGATTAAGTTTGTGATTTAACGGGAATTGACTATGACTGACACAAAGCAGCAGCTGTCACTAATGACAATGCCACAGTCTGCATTTTTATTTTGGAGTAGTACAATTACAGAGAAATAGCTGCATGTCAGGCCCCGATGTCCCATGCAATTCAAGTGTGTCACAGAGAGTATTTCACTTTGAATACACACTGCAATTTGCACAGCTTAAACTTAGCATACTCTTACAGCATCTTGCTATTCCTTATGAAAACTCGGCCTTAGCTGTTGTTACATCAGGAATAAGTTTCTCCCTAGGCCAGTAGCTGACATTACTTCAGATAATTCAGTTTTCTGTTATTACCAAGATCATTCCATGAAGCACTACTCTGTAACTTTGTTGTCTGCAGAAGTACTAAGTATGGCATGTCACCTATAATGAAAGCAGTAGAAAGCCAATGTAATTGTGTTTACCTTATTCAAGGTCTAAAGTAAAAGCTCACATGAAGATTCTACCCATAACTGTCAGCTTCCTCACTAGAACTTTGGAGAAAAAATTTCCAGTGAGGTTAGTGTTTACGACATTAGTAGATTAGTCATTCTGGTGTTGTGGCCTAAATTGGTGTTGATGGTAGTTTCAGATGTTTGCGTGTCTGACATCTGTAGTGCAATCCAAGTCTTCCAAAGCATTATAATCTAGACAGTAGCATTAACACCATGATTTTCTTCCCCCAGCAGTGTCATGTTTCTTAATTTTATTTATTTACTTATTTATTTATTTATTTTGCTTTGAATATAGGTCCTTACAGACGGTGGTGAAATCTCCTACATATCTCTCGAGTGTCCAGATTTTTGCAGAATGTCCAGATTGTTGCTTCATAATTTTGGTTTGTTTCTCATAAAATTTGTGGTTTTCTGTCAAATCATTCAGGCTTGAAGTGAATAAATATTGACATACATTTGAGTTTCAGACTCCATATCATTCAGAAAATGCATGTTAGCAAAGAACCTATTATTCTAACAATTTTATAAGATTGCAAGAGCAATATTCAGCATCTTTCCATGATTTGGGGCCTTTTCCGCACCCACCCAACCATCATTTTTGGCTTTGTCCAGATTTATTGCACTTAGAGGTTAAGAAGTATAATTTCCTGCCTTAATCAGCAGAGGATTCAAACCGTTGCAGAAGGTGCGGCACAATCTGTTGGGGAAAGAACATTATTAAGGGAAAGGGCCTGTTTTTTCCACATGCCATAGGTATGTAGAGGTGGGGCATTTGCAATGCATCATGGCTTGGATGTTGAGCAGGGATCAGAAAATGCATAAACAAGCCATAGATGAAAAGCCTCCCCACTTCAGTAGTGCTGTTTGAGCAATCAAATCCCATGTGTTACGATTTTCAACACAGAGATGGAGACAGTACTAGTTATTTGCAGACACTGAAGAAGGTCACATTTCAGGTTAGCCTGCCAAATCCATGAGTGTATTTTATCACTGATTCTATAGTTAAGGTTGTCACCTTCTCAAATGCCTAAAGTGGAAATTTTTTATGAAAATGTGAAATTTTTCAGGATAAGCCATACGTGTCAGCTGTCCTGATTTTTGCTGAAATGTCCAGATTTTTGCCTCATATTTTTGGTCTTTTCTTTACAAAATTTGTGGTTTTCTGGCAAACCACTGAGACCTGAAGTCATTAAATAATGACATACATTTAAGTTTCAGACTTCATATCCATCAAAAAATACATGCTGATACAAGTCCTGTTATTCTTGCAACTTTCTAAGTTTATGCGAGCAATATTTAAAATCCGTCCCAATGTTTTGGGCCTTTGTCCCACCATTATTTTAGGCTTTGTCCATATTTCTTCTAAAGAAGGGTATGGGGCAAACCAATCCAGCACACAGCACTCAGTTTCACTTTTCTGCCAAAATAAAAGTTTGCTGTTGTAGAATTTCAGCTGTTTGTGTTGTTTTACATAATATTATGTGTCTCAGACACAGAATAATTGCTTTATGCAAATATTATAGGACACTTATAAAACACTTTTTGTCCTAGAATCTCTGGACATTTGACATTTTTCATGTTTGTTTTTTTTTCAGGTTGCATCTGCCCAAATAGGGACTGTCCTGAATAAACAGGGATAGGTGGTAACTGTAGCTGTAGTTTGTACATATCAACATAATCTCAGCAATAAAATGAAACATTTAAGCATAGTTGAGAATTTAATATGAAAATATATACTATAACAAAATAAAAGGGCGGCCACGGTGGTGCAGTGGTTAGCATTGTCGCCTCACAGCAAGAGATTCTCTGGTTAAATCCTCGGCTGGAGTGCCTTCTGTGTGGAGTCTGCATGTCCTCCCTGTGGTCGCGTGGGTTTCCTCCTGGTGCTCCAGTTTCCTCCCACATCCCAAACACATGCTGCAGGTGGATTGGAAACTCTAAATTGGCCCTAGGTGTGAGTGTGTGTGTGTGTGTGTGCCTTCTGTGGAAGGTTGGGCGTCGGGCTGGCAACTCAACACTGTAAAACTCCACTGCCAATCATTAGCAGACAGGTGATCCACTGTGGCGACCCCTAACCGGGAAAAGCTGAAAGAAGAAGAAGAAGAACAACAACAACAGCAAAATAAATTATAATCCTCAAAACTGAGCATGGTGCCTGAAAATGACATCAGCAGAGCAGCAACTTATACAGAGAAAAACAGTTAACTAGATAAACAAAGTGACAAGGTATCACAGGATATGAAGACCTGAACTGAGGTGCATTCTACACATTCTGCATAACTGGGAACATAAAAATAATACTAGGCAAGCGATCACTGGGATCTTAAGATGCCAAGCTATATAAACCTTTACATGTGTAAACGTACAATTTCTTGCCACCCTTGTCAAGCACTTCTACTTCTTCTTCTTCTTCTGTTGGTTGCTCCCAATAAGGGTCGCCACAGCAAATCATCTGTTTCCATTTCTTCCTGTCCTCTGCATCTTCCTCTGTCACACCAACTACCTGCATGTCCTCTCTCACCACATCCACAAACCTTATCTTAGGCCTTCCACTTTTCCTCTTACCTGGCAGCTCCATCCATAGCATCCTTCTCCCAATATACCCAGCATCACTCCTCAGCACATGCCCAAACCAACCCAATCCAACCACTCTGACTTTGCCACCAAACCATCCAACCTGAGCTGACCTTCTAATATACTCCTTTCTAATCCTGTCCATCCTCATCACACCCAATGCAACCCTTAACATTTCTAACTCTGCCACCTCCAGCTCTGACACCTGTCTTTTTTTCAGTGCCACCGTATCCAACCCATATAAAATAGCTGGTCTCACTACCATCTTGTAGACCTTCCCTTTCACTCTTACTGGTACGTATCTGTCACAAATTACTCCTGACACTCTTCTCCACCCACTCCACCCTACCTGCACTCTCTTCTTCACCTCTCTTCCACACTCATCATTATCCTGAACTGTTGATCCCAAGTATTTAAACGCATCCACCTTCGCCAATTCTACTCCCTGCATCCTCACCATTGCTCTATCCTCCCTCTCATTCACATACACATATTCTGTCTTAGTCCTGCTGACCTTCATTCCTCTCCTCTCTAGACCATATCTCCACCTCTCCAGGGTCTCCTCAACCTGTTTCCTACTATCACTACAGATCATAATGTCCTCCTCAAACATCATAGCCCATAGGGACTCCTGTCTGACCTCATCTGTCAACCTGTCCATCACCATTGCAAATAAGAGAGGGCTCAAAGCTGATCTTTGAAGTAATCCAATCTCCACCTTGAAGGCATCCATCACTCCTACTGCAGACGTCACTACTGTCACACTACCCTTGTACATATCCTGTACTACTCTTACATACTTCTCTGTCACTCCCGACTTCCTCATACAATACCACATCTCCGCTCTAGACACCCTGTCATATGCTTTCTTTAAGTCCACAAAGACACAATGCAAATCCTTCTGACCTTCTCTATACTTCTCCATCAATACACTCAGAGTATAAACGTCACACCTGTAGTGCTCTTTCCAGGCATAAAACCATACTGCTGCTCACTAATCATCACCTCCCTTCTTATCCTAGTTCCACTACTCTTTCCCATAACTTCAGGGTGTGGCTGATCAATTGTATCCCTCTGTAGTTACTGCAGCTCTGCAAATCACCCTTATTCTTAAAAAATGGTACCAATACACTTCTTCTCCACTCCTAAGGCATCCTTTCACTCTTCAAGATTTTTTTAAACAATCTGGTTAAAAACTCCACTAGCATCTCTCCTAAACACCTCCCATGCTTCCACAGATATGTCTTCTTGACCAACAGTCTTTCCATTCTTCATCTTCTTCATAGGTGTCCTCACTTCCTCCTTGCTAATCCATTCCACTTCCTGATTCACTATCCCCACATTATCCAACCTTCTCTCTCTCTCATTCTCTTCATTCATCAGCCCCTCAAATTACTCTTTCCATTTGCTCAACACACTCTCCTCACTTGTGAGTACATTTCCCCTCCTTATCCTTTAAAACCCTAACCTGCTGAACATCTTTCCCAGCTCAGTCCCTCTGTCTAGTCAATCAGTGCAGGCACTTTTCTCCCTCCTTAGTGTCCAACCTTTCATACAACTCTTCATATGCCTTATCCTTAGCCTTTGCCACCTCTCTCTTCACCATATTCCTCATCTCCTTGTACACCTGCCTACTTTCCTCATCTCTCTGACAATCCCACTTCTTCTTCACCAAACTCTTCCTCTGTATACTCTCCTGTACTTCCTCATTCCACCAGGTCTCCTTGTCCCCCTTCCTCTGTCCAGATGTCACACCAAGCATCTTTTTAGCTGTCTCCCTTACCACCTCTGCTGTGACTGCCCAACTTTCTGGTAACTCTTCATTGCCACCCAGTGCCTGTCTTAACTCTTCCCTGAACTCCACCTTACAGTCATCGTTTTTCAACTTCCATCATTTGATCCTTGGCACTGGCCTCACTCTTCTCCTCTTCTTCTTGAAAGCCAGTGTTATCCTACAGACCACTATCCTATGCTGCTTAACTATGCTTTCCCCTCTCACCACTTTGCAGTCTCTGATCTCCTTCAGACTGGCCCTCCCGCATAGGATATAATCCACCTGTGTGCATCTTCCTCCACTCTTGTGCATCACCCTATGCTCCTCCCTCTTCTTAAAATACATATTCACCGCAGCCATTTCCATCCTTTTCACAAAATTCAATCCACTGCCATCTGAATTTCTGTATTTCTCTCCTTAACAACATACCTACCCATCACCTCCTCACCCCCTCTGTTCCCTTGCCCAACATGCCCATTGAAATCCGCTCCAATCATCACTCTCTCATCCTTGGGTACAGTCTCCACCACTTCATCCAACTCACTCCAAAATTTTTCTTTCTCCATCGCACACCCAACTTGCGGAGCATATGCAATAACAACATTAATCATCACACCATCAATTTCCAGCTTCACAAACATCACTCTGTCTGACACTCTTTTCACCTACAAAACACTCTTAGCATAATGCTCCTTCAGGATAACCCCTACGCCATTTCTCCTCCCATCCACACCATGATAAAACAAATTGAACCCACCTCCGATACACCTAGCCTTGCTCCCCTTCCATCTGGTCTCTTGCACACACAATATACCAACCTTCCTTCTGTCCATCATATCAGCTAGCTCTCTCCCTATACCAGTCATACTGCCAACATTCAAAGTTCCTACCCTCACTTCCACACTCCTAAACTTCCTTCTATCCTCCTGCCTCCAAGCATGCCTTCCCCATCTTCTTCTCCTTCTCCTTCAGCCAACAGAAGCCCAATTTCCACCAGAGTACTGTTGGGTAACAGTACTGGTGGTAGTTGTTGTTAACCTAGGCCTCGACCGATCTGGTGTGGAAATCTGTATTGCTGTCCGCATATTTAATTTGGTAAAAATTTTACACCGCATGCCCTTCCTGATGTAACTCTCTAAATTTACCCGGGCTTTGGACCAGCACGAAGAAATACACTGGCTAGTACTGCTTATCAGACACCAGATAAAACAACATTTAGTCTCTCTATGTAATATAAGGAGCTCATGAGCCTGGTTTCAAGTCTCAGAGGGATTGAGCTCTTACTGTGACAAAAAAGACTGGGGTTATCTTAATGACCCCACAATGGAGGAACAATGAACCCCATTGCCATCCTAAGAACCATAGGCCAATAACTTCCCTTCCAACAATCTACAAACTATATACACTGAAATTAATGCAAACAGAGTTTACACTCATTTAGAAAAAATACTCAGTTATGGCAATAGAATAAAACAGTAACAAATGAAGTAATATGGAACAAAGGGTAATTTGATGCTAAATAAAGCCATAATACAGAATTGTAAAAAGGGGGGAGAATTTAAGTATAGCATGGATAGATTACAAAAAGCACAGCATTCCATATTCACAGATAAAGGAATGCTTACAGATATATAAGATACATGTACTGAGCACAAGCTAAGATTAAAGACCAATAACCAAAAATATCTTGGCACACAAAGAGCCGGAAAACCCAAGCTAATATATTTAAAAAAAAAAGTTAATCCAAAGGTTTAGGACTTTCGGCCTCTGCATTTAGGACCTCATCAGAACTCGTTGTCATCTCTTTCACCACCCTTATATAAATTTACATAACTAGTACATCATTACAAAACAACCAATGACTGCTCAAAGATTTACATATTAAATGAATGAGGCTTAACCCCATTAAAAGTATTATTCTATAATCAAAGAACATTAAAAAAGTATTACAAAAATATTGTTTTAAAAATACAGCTACAACCTGTATCCAATAAAAATTACCTGTCCGATAAAATATAAAAATAACTCTTAAACGATCTTGTTTCATAAACCAATGTGTAAAAATTCTAACCCTAATGGAATATGTACTGCTAATACACTGTACAAAATTAGCATCAATAACACGACAGGTGAGCTTTCAGTCATGCATGCACATAGTACCTTATAAATATGCAGTTTCTATAAAACAAAATATTGTATAAGATATACCCTACACTGATCAATTATATTACCGTGACTGTGAAACAGTGGTAAACCACTTTGCAATTGAATCATGACAAAGGGCAAATTATTATCCCAAGGACAGAAATTCAAAGGGGGATATTCCAGGAAGATTATTTGTCACCGCTGCTGTTTTGTCTTGCCCTTATCCATAAAGCTGTTTACTTAATAGATTAGGCTATGGCTACAATGTGGCTCCCAGAAAACAACCTTGTTTAAAGACTTCTCATCTATATTTTGTGGATCACTTAATACAGTATAGTTCATCAGATAAGGAACTGAAAGCACAACTACATGTGGTTAAAACTTTCGATGATGGAAGAATGGCATTTGGTCTTGATAAATGTGCGAAAGTAAAATTTATAACAAGAAAGTTCCAGCGCCAAGAAAATATCAACCTGGGACAGAAATGTGATATGAAAGAACTTGAACAGGATATAGTGTATAAATATTTGGAAATAAATGAACAATCAACAGTAAAATATGAACAGATGTTAATAAAGCTCAGTGATGTGTACTTCAGAAGACTAAAACCAATACTAAAAACTACCTTGACATCTAAGAAAAAAGTCCAAGTTGTAAAGCAATTTGCTCTTCCTGTTAGGTTTGTGGTCTGCACTATAGTGGCAGAACAAGTAGCTTACATCCTTCTAGGTTGGGAACTGCTGATTGAGGGCTCAGTGTCTGTTATTCTAAAAGTGTATTAATTCTGGTATAAGCACTTGGGCTTTCAGGCCAGTTATTTTACATTAAGAGGGTGCGGGGTCTGCACTCTTGTGGGAGGAGAGGCTGGACTCTACCCTTCTGAGCTGGGAATTTCTGGTTAAAGGCTTATAGTGCATGCATATCTGAACTGCTTCTTACTGAAGTTGGTGCGCCTTGTTTGCTGTGGCATAGACTGGATTCGGGCCTGCTGGATCTAGCTTTGTTTGTGTAACTTGAGCACTAATCCAGGCATTCTCTAAAGTATTCAGTTGTATTTATTACTGCTTGGTAGTAACTTGATTAAAGTGTAGCTATCATTTAAGTCTTTTGGATTAAGCACTTGGGCTTCAGACCAGTTGTTTTACATTAGGAAGGTTTGTGGCATGCACTGTGGTGGCAGGACAGGTAGCTTTCATCCTTCTAAGTTGGGAACTGCTGAATGAGAGCCCAGTGTCTGTTATTCTTAAAGAGTATTAGTTCTGGTTTAGGCACTTGGGCTTCAGGCCAGTTATTTTACATTAAGAAGGTTCGTGGTCTGCACTCTTGTGGGAGAAGAGGCTGGACTCTGCCCTTCTGAGCTGGGAATTTCTGGTTAAAGGTTTATAGTGCCTGAATATTTGAACTGTATCTTACTGAAATTGGTACACCTTGTTTGCTGTAGCATAGACTAGATCCAGGCCTGCTGAATCTAGCTTTGTTTATATGCTTGTTGTTTGTTTGCTTGTTATTTCCCTGGAACGCTAATTCCACCTAATACGCGGCTTCTCAGTGTTTCTGTGGATCACTAGTGATATCTGCATTGCTTAATGTACTTATTTCCTTGTTTCACTTGAAAGAAAGTTACTGTTTGTCATTTTTGCATTTAAGTTACCTGTAACACATTGCACTTAAGTTACCTGGCACTTGCGCGCTAAAGCAATTATATAAGTCAGCACTAAAAATTAAAAGCACTACACCCTCACTCCCCACTGGCCCTTGTTTTCAATTATTAAGGAATTCCCAATATTATTCTAGCACGTCCAAAGGTCAGTTGTCAATCTCCTCTCTGGTCAAGCTGGTGAATCTGGGAATCTTGAGGCAATGTTACAACTGCCTCATGTACACAGACAACCCTCTCCTCCTCCCAACAAATTCCAACACATGTGAGAGATGCAACCATATAGCCAAACTGGAGGCTAAGCTCTCTCAACTCAGTACTGGCATAACCAGTCAGTAGGAGAAGGAAACCACACTCACTACAATTCCAGTCTCACATAGACCTACCACGACAGCAAACCAAACACATAATCACACAAAAACATACTCGGAGGCTCTAAATAAAGATCTGCCTAAGCAGCAGAGACCTCCAAAGCAGACACCCAAGCAACCACTACCCCAAAACAAAACACGTGCAACACATATCTCACAAAGCCAGTGTGCCAAACAGTCAAAGCCCTTAAGACTAAACAACACACCTGATACACTTGTAATAGGTGACTCTATCGTCAGGCACACTGACGTCCCGCTCACCAGGCTGAACAAGGAGAGGGTCACGGTGAGCAGCCTGTCGGGCGCTAGGATCCGCCACATAACACAAGCACTCAGGTCACTCCAAGGCAAGTACAAATATGACTCAGTCATTGTCCATGCTGGTGTGAATGACCTGAGACGTACCTCCCTGGACTACATGAAAAGAGACATAAAGGAGCTCTCTGAGCATGTAGCCCAGGCCGGTATGACCCTGACCTAGAGTAGCATCTTACCCTCACCAAGAATGATGCCACAATATGAAGACAAGATGATCAATTTCAACAATTGGCTTAAGTACTGGTGTCATTCAAAGGGGATCCAATGCCTCTCAGCTTGGGATGATATGCTCGACAAGCCACGATGCTTTGCTAGGGACGGCTTGCACCTGTCACCCCTGGGCTTTCGGATATTGGCAAAGGCTCTTGCTACCCCCATAGTGCCTTTTTTAGGCAAGGCTCAAAAGACAAACCCACCTCCATAGGTATCACAAGGGATAAGAAACTAAGAGTAATGCTACTCAACGCCAGAAGTCTAAACCTCAAGATGCACGCACTCGAAACTCTCCTTAGCATGGAGAACATCGATATCTGTGCAGTAACAGAAACCTGGTTCAGGGCTCCCGAGAGCACCCCAGCACTACCAGGTTATACCTCATACCATTCTTTCCGGCCCCAAAACTTGGACCAAACCACAAAAGGAGGGGAAGTATCGATATTCATCAAAGATACCCACACCTCCAGGTTGGTGGCAAAGCACAAAGCATCAGAGACTATCCATGTGCAACTAACAGTGGGTAAAATTGCCTTCCAGTTTATGGCCTGCTACAGACCACCCTCCCAAACCCAGGAATCCCACTCGGCCTTTCTGAGAACACCGGAAAATATGAAGGTCTCTTCAAACACCATTATATTGGGCGACTTCAACTACCCAAACATAGACTGGGAGCATTACTCTAGCTCCAACACACTAGCCCAAAGGTTCCTAGAATTTATAAACTCAAATGCTATGGAACAACTTGTTACCACTCCCACAAGAGGGGAAAACATACTGGACCTGATCATCACCAACATGGGGACTCTATGCTCCACACCAGAAGTGTATCCCTCACTGGTAAGATCAGACCATAAAGTAATCTCACTGGATATTCACATCCCGACCCCACCCCCTGCCCAGAAAACCACAGTGAAAAACTTCTCTAAAGCAAATTTCACACTCCTCAAAACCGAGGTGGAATCCTTCAAAGCCCCCGGGCCTGTGGAAAATATGGCCCAGACCGCAGAATCCTTTATAAACGCATTCTATGAACACCTTCAGGAATGCATGGATCATGCGATCCCAAATAAAGCCAAGACCCAATCCTCCAAAGGCAGACGTCCTGTCTGGTGGACCCCAGCCATAAACAAACTATACAATAGAAGGAGGAAGCTGCAAAATGATAGAGAAAAATCCCAAAAAGGGAAGGCATCACTGATCAGTATTAGCAAAAAACTACGGGCACTCATAAAATTGTCTAAGGCCAGCTTCGAGAGAAAAATTGCACAAGACACTAAGGATAATCACAAGGCTTTCTTTAGTTATGTTAGGAACCTGGGTGGTAATTCCCAGATATGCTCAGAATTAGTCCAAAATGACAAAAAATACACTGAACCCACAGACATTGCCAACATCCTAGCTGACAGGTTCAGCGCAAACTTCTCCCCCCCTCCCCACCAAAAGGGCAAATATCTATCTCAGCAGAGTGCTGCCCCCCTGACATCTCAGATGCTCAGGTAAGAGCCGCCCTCTCCAAAGCAAAAAACACAGCATCAATGGGACCAGACAGTGTCGCGGGCTGCATCCTACATGAACTCCAAGAAGAGCTACACCCAAACATAAAACTACTGTTCAATCTTAGCCTTACTACAGAATATGTGCCCAAAGAGTGGCGTACAGCAACAGTGGTCCCTCTCCATAAAGGTGGTGCCTCAACGGATCCTGGAAACTATCACCCCATAAGCCTGACTAGCTTGGTCTGCAAAGCTATGGAAAGGATCATCATGGACCTCATAAATAAAGATATTGTGGACCTACAGACACTGGATCCTACCCAGTTCGGCTTTGTTAAGGGCAGATCCTGCCTCTTAAACCTGGTTGATTTCTTTGAAACAGTCACCAAGGCCATTGACGAGGGGAAGGTGGTCCACACAGCCTACCTGGACCTCGCAAAAGCCTTCAATACAATACCCCACTCGGGCATTATAGATAAGCTCACCAGCTTAAATATAAACCCCTATATCACTAGATGGATTGCAAACTGGCTCAAGGACAGAACCCACATGGTTAGAATTGCTGGAGCCATGGCAGACTCCAAACCAGTTACAAATGGTGTCCCACAAGGCTCAGTCCTGGGACCTCTCTTGTTCGGTATATATTTCTCGGAGGTACAGGCCAACATGGAAGGACTGTGGCTGACCACGTTCGCAGATGACTGCAAACTGGGTGTCATAATCGACTCTCCAGCCGACACAAGAATCCTCCAAAAGGGCCTCATAGAAACAGACAACTGGTGCCAGAGCCATGGCCTCAAGCTAAATGCCAAAAAGTGTATAGTCATCCCCTTTGGCAAAAACAAAGTGCCCACAAATTACCACATAGGTGGTAATCCATTAAGTACAGAAGAAGTAATTAGGGACCTGGGGACCCAAGTTGATAGCAATCTCTCATTTGACAACCACGTGGCCAAAGTGGTTAGAAAAACATTTTATATAGCCCACCTAATCATGAAGGGATTCACATCTAGATCAGGGGAGGTCATCGTGCCTCTTTACTCATCCCTCATCAGGCCCATAATTGAGTACAATGCCCCTTTTGGGATGTACCTTACCAGACACCTGCAGCAACTGGAAAGACCCCGAAAGTACCTCACCAAGAGGATCAAAGGGCTCAAACAGATGCCATATGCTGCCCGGTTAAAGAAACTCCAGCTCTACTCAGTGGCATACCGCCTGTTCAGAGGCGATCTGTGACTGATGTATAAAGCCATGTCCAACCCAGAATTAATGGACATGCTGCACCTCAGAAAATCCAAATCCCATCGAGCTACATGCTCGAGAGACTTGAACCTCAGCACTGAAATAAATACGACATGCTGGAGGGACAGATTCATAACCGAGAGGCTCCTTTCACTCTGGAATAAAATCCCAGTCCAGGTTAGGCAGAGTCCCTCATTGACTCTCTTCAAGAGGAATCCTGATGAGTGGATGGGAGATCATAGGTTTACCCCGGGTATCACTTCTGTGTCACTGTTAGACAGAGGCACAGTATACTAACCTCGAAAAAGGGCATAGCAAAATAAATTTAAAATGGGTGGCGAAAGCCAAACACATTCTGGCTAGGCTTATAAATGCCCTAGGGCAGATAGCCTAGTATGAACCTATGAACCTATGAACCTATAAGTTTTACAGTTTTTACAGTTTTGGGGTGACTGACTGGCCCCAAAAATTACTGGATCGATTGGACATGAAAGCAAGAAAAATTCTTCAAGCTTATCAAATGATGTGTAAAAATCAGTGCATACCAAGATTATATATTCTTCACCCTGAAGGAGGTATGGGCTTTCACAATACAGATTACATCTATGGATCTGGAATCATGGGATGTCGTACATATCTGCTTAATTTAGCAGAAGCATTTTGATGGCAAGCAGAAATGGAAATCAAACCAGAAGAAGACAAAAATCAGACAGCAACAGAATGTGCCAAAAAATGAAAGAAAGAATATACGAAGAATCAGATGAAAAGGAAAGAAATGTGGAAAATCCATAAATATAGGGACAAGAATAGATTTCCCATGGAGCATCCTCATGTGGACCACAATTCAACACAGGAATGGTTAAGGAGAGGTGAATTAAAACCAAAAGATGAAAGGTTAATCATAGTGCCCCAGGATAATGGACTACATACATACTGGTTTACAAAATCCATTGAAAAGGTACAAGAAACAGACAAATGCAAGTTCTGTAAAGCAGAACTGAAAACAGTTGCACATCTTGTTGAGGGTGTGATGGACTTATGGCAGAGGGCCTGTACACTGAATGGCATAATAATGTGGCAAGATTGTCGCATTTGGGATTGTGCAAACATGAGCCACAAAAGATTATAGAGAATGATGAAGTTTAAATCAGACGGGATCCCCCCTAACCAACAGTTAAAAAAATAAATGCAAGAAAACCAGATATAGTAGTCCATGAAAAAAAGGCAAAAGTAATATTGGTCACTGAAATTGCTACACCCTGTGATTACAGTGCCTTATGTAAAAAGAGACACAAAGTCATAAAATATCTGAATTTTCAGGCAGAAATTAGGGAAATGTGGAAGAAAGATACTCAGACAGTTCCAATAGTAGTAGGCACAATGGGTCTAATAAAAAAGAATTTATAGTCATACTTACTCTACCAATACATGTAACCCCATATGAATTACAGAAGAGGACAATTCTGGGTACATTGCAGATGCTGAGAAGAACACTTTTGGCTAACATCAAAGACTGAAACTATACTAATTTAATGAGTTCTATTCATATCCTGACTTGGAAATGGGGTCCATTCCTGTCATGGGTATTAAAAACCCAACAGACTTGATGAAATTAAACCAAGGAACTAGGCAGGTGGGGTGAGTGCCCACTTGCTTCTCTTAGGTGACGGGGGGGATCATGAGACTCATTGGCACATGGGAAAATGCAATTTCTCTGGTGTAGACCAGGGAAATCACCTCTCACTCTTCATGAAAGGGGCAGGACTGCTTGCTGTCAATGGTTCCTTGTGGAAGTGTGGGGTGACCAATTCTGTCAGCTTATTGAATAGCCCCTTCTGCTTGGCTAGGCATGTATATGGGGAGAAAAGGCTGGGGAAAAACAGAATCACCCCTAATGGCACTCTAGATGATGGCCCCTTTCAGTCAACCTTTGCCCTGGTAATGAGAAACAAATGAGCTGACTGGTCAGGAGGAGTCTGATAAGTCACATACAGTTAAGAAGCTCATACATTGGTTTTTTTTCAACCTGAGAAACACGTTTGGACAGATATATGCCAAATGGGGGGGGGGGCATTAAATTCTGTTATGGCCCTGATTAGTGAAGACAGATGAATTTAATAGTTTCCTTGGATCTAGAGGATTTGCCTTTAATAATTAGTTACACAAACTAGAAGGATTTTCGAACAGCTGTTGATATAAAATGAGAGGTTATTGTATACAAATATATCAATTTCCCTGCTAACAGTATCATCTTTGGTGGGGTATTGTTTTTGCTGGTTCTGAGGGGTATTCTCTTTCTCAAGGAATGCTATATTATAGCAATAACCCACGCCTGGGTGTGGGTAATGCTAAATTTACCCACGGTTGGCGTGGTTTGGTCCCGAGGGCGAAGCCCAAGGGACCAAACAAAGCCAACCGTGGGTAAATTTAGCATTACCCACACCCAGAAGTGGGTTATTGCTATTATACCATGACATTATTTAAGAAAAGAAACTATTACTTTTCTTAAATAATGGCATAGTATAATGCCTGTTTACTGCCCTTCCGCAGATGCCTGGCATCCGCGGCAGTTCTGATGTACTGCGCGCCTGCGCAGTACATCAGAGCAGTGGGCAAAAGCAACGGAGAAAGCAAGATCTCCGTTGCTTTTTTTTTAGTGTTTCACTATGTTAAATGAGTTTAACATAGCGAGCCAATTTTAAAATAAGCAACGGAGATGTCCGTTGCTTATTTTAAAACTGTCTCGCTATGTTAAACTCATTTAACATAGCGAAACACTAAAAAAAAGCAACGGAGATCTTGCTTTCTCTGTTGCTTTTTTTTAAAACACTGTCTCGCTATGTTAAATGGGTTTAACATAGCGAGACAGCTTTAAAATAAGCAACGGAAACACTGTCTCGCTATGTTAAATGGGTTTAACATAGCGAGACAGCTTTAAAATAAGCAACGAAGATCTCCGTTGCTTATTTTAAAGCTGTCTCGCTATGTTAAACCCATTTAACATAGCAAGAGTGTTTTAAAAAAAACGAGTTATACTAATGGAAAAAAGTCCGGGCAACCGGACCTTTTTCCATTAGTATAACTCGATTTACAACGGGCACGCTGGCCAATCAGCGTGCACGTTTTGGGGGGGTCATGGTATAATATATTTTTTGCACTGAAAATTAATCCATTATTGTGACATCAGCTACTAGTGTGGTTTAAGGAAAGACTAGCTAAATGTAGTAAGATGTAACAGAAAAAAATGAACCAGTCTGTGCCAGTTACAGTTAGTAAGAGCCAATTAGAGCCAATTAGAGCCAGCTAGGTAGATAATGAAATAAGTATAGCTAGATGATACAGTAACACAGATAGATAATAGAAAATGTGATAAACTTGGAACCAACTAGAACCAGGTAGGTAACACAATAAGTAACACAGCCAGATACTACAGTACGCAACAGAATTAGATAAGTAAGTATCACACAGAAAGATTACCCTTACCTTGTTGTTGCAGAAAAAAGGAAGGCTTTTGCCTGAGTTAGGCTCCTTGAAATGGGAGAATAAAGAATGTGCTCACCAGCTGCTCTATAATTCTGACTTCCAAGGCATTGCATATAGTACAGCTGGCCAGGTCCCAAATGAAAAAAAAAATGTGCTAGATTGCAACAGTCTATTTCAGTATATCAGGCCCCATCTCATAGCAGCTTGATAAAAGAGTATAAGGCTGCTAAATGGCCTGAATTTTAAGGAGTCAGATTCCAATGGTTAGCCAAATAGGACTTAACAGGTAAGTGGTCTATGACAAATGAATGTTCAGTACTGTGTCAGCTTCTTCTTCTCACACCAGCAGCAAACAGCAACATAGATTCCTTCAAAAACTTACTCCAGCAGGTCCCAATGGCCATACAATCTACTCACAGTCAGGTCTATACCTCTCAACTTCTTTAGTTACAAATTCTGAAAAAAAAAAAAAATAGTGGGGAGAAGAAAGGGTCTATACCAGGTACGTTTTTTTAAATGTTACTCTAATTTACTTAAAAACTTAACAGGACAACAGGTTTTCTACGAGCATGCATTTTCTGACAATAAGAAGTAAGAAACTCTAATTCTGGCATTACTGAGTGACTGTAATCATCAGTAATTTAGTAGAAAATCAACAATTTTCTGATGGACAGGGCAAAAATATCAGACAAAATAAGGGACAGTTGAGAGGTATGGTCAGATTACAAATGGAAATATTTTTTATTTATTTATTTTATTTTACATTTGTTTGAGGAGAAAAGCCCCACATAGACACATTAAAAAGACACATAATAGTAGTTTTTATACAATGAGAGAGACATGACATAGAAATATAAATGTTTTAATGTAGTAACACATAATATGATAAAGTGTTAATACAAAATTAATAGAATAGCTACATGAACTTGACTGGAGCAATATCAGTAAAATAGGCACGGAGTAGCACAGCTTAAAGCAGCTGAATGTGGCGCAGTTCAAAAGCTAACAAAATATACCAAAAAGAAGACTATGGTCTTATCTTCTGTATACCACTTAATTCAATGAAACTTGTTTTCTTTTTTCTTAATAACTACAGCTAACCAGATTATTAGACAAATTACTAATGGTATAATAGTTCTGTTATACTATAATAATTAAAGGTTTCACAGTAACTCATCACAAAATTTCATGTATCCATTGCTTAAGATAGTGTGTTTAAAAGCAGTATACAAATTGGATCCCTTATGGCAGCTATATCAATGACTGCTAAGTAATCTGCACTGATGTGTCTGAGCATGACTGACCCATTTTGTGCATAGGCCAACATTTATTAATTTCATGCAGAATTTGCCCTTTTTAATACAGCTGTGATAAATGGATTTAATAGGAAAACATGCCATATAAAAGTTATGTTTGGGAAACTGTGTGTTTGGAGCTTTAAAGGTGATTTTTAAGTCAGCAAGCAAGGAGTTGGTTGATATGGCTTCCCTAGCTCTATTCCATGGTCACACCTCTTGCTGGAAAGCAGATTGTGAAGGTAAATCAAGTGCAAAGAACTGCTGCAGTTCCTGCTCTTTTTCTCTTTTAAACTGAAAATGATAGTTTTCGCCTGCTAGACAGCAAGATCCCAAAAAGAAGTAGTGTAATTGTGAATCACAGTATCTCAGAAGATTAGTTGCATTTTAGAAGGAACACAGCTGATCAAATTCTCACTGCAAAGCTATTGCTGTTAAAATATGTTTGCCACTTAGCTAAAGCTATTAAGGAATATTAAGAAATGTTCTCCAGGAGGGGCTGACACAGACAAACAAATGGTGTCAAGGCCATGGACTAAAACTAAATGCCAAGAAATGTGTAATAATGTCCTTCGGGAAGTCATCCATCCCTGGTAACAACTATATTAACAACACACCCCTTAGAGTTGATCCAGTAGTCAGGGACTTAGGGACAGACAGAGATAGTAATCTAGCCTTTGTCCATCATGTGTCTACAGTGGTGAGGAAATCATTCTATGTTACCCAACTTATAAACAAAGGTATGGCATCTCCGTCCAAGGAAGTCATTGTTCCGCTGTATTCAGCATTCATCAGACCTATCATTGAGTACAATGTCCCTTTTGATATGTACTTAACCAAGCATACCCAAAAATTGGAACGTCCACAGAGGTTTCTCACTAAAAGAATACAAGGCATAAGTAAACTGTCCTATGCAGACCACCTCAAGGCCCTATCCCTGTATTCTGTCTCCTACAGGGTTTTGAAGGGAGATCTATGCCTGGCATACAGGGCATTGTCAGAACCACTCTAATGGACTTCCTGCATACCCACAAAACAAACAGCACCAGAATTACCCATTCTAAAGACTAAAACATTGCCTGTGATATAAATAAGTCCTGCTGGAGAAATAAGTATGTATCCCAGAGACTACCCCGCCTATGGAACAGGCTCCCCATCCATGTGAAGCAGAGTTCCTTCCTAATGCAATTCAAGTGCAACTTGGACAATTAGATGGGAAACTGGAAATTTATCCCTGGTTTGGCACCTATGTCTGTAATGGACAGAGGCACTCTGTAAATGGCTCATCGCCCAGGCCCATGCTTACACTTATCAAGGGTATCAGAACTTGTCAGAGATTTGGAATGCATGGCTAGGCTTAAAAAGACCCTTGTGGTCATTAGCCTAGGAAACACCTATGAACCTATGAACCTATGAACTTATCTTCAACAAAGCAGCACTATCACTTCTAGTAATAGTTTTGACTATAAAGAATATGATTATCATTTGTTGAATATCCTCTGATACACTATCCAGCTGTGTAATTGTTGTTTTTACTATACCTAAACAAGAAAGGAAAACATGTCTAAGGCAAACCAGGATGCCAAATGTAGCAGTACAGCACATATCACATATACATGAATATACTCATTGTGCAACAAATTGATTGTCTCAGTCAGCGTTTTTAAACACATTAATTAACTTCACAGATTTTGAACATAGGTACACATAAAGTTCTGCTATGAAATGCTGTCTTTCTAAAAGTGAATGTACTGAAAAGAAGAAAAAAATGCCTGAAACTCAAAAGGGCAAAATAAATAGTTTGTTTCAGGGTATGCAAGCCACCCACACCCCTGAACTTACATATACCATTGCTATTGTAGCATCCATATGAAGAAAGGAGCAATCTCTCCAAACAAGGGAATTATTACTGGCTCATACTTAGAAGCCACATCAGCAATGATTTCTTATGGGAAACAGAGTTCGGTGTTATGACATTTTTCTTTTTTCCTGCGTGTAACTGATGCTCAAGCAATTTCTCCTCGAGCATGTGTAGGGGAGCCTACACAATTCAGTCAGACAAAAGAAACAAACCATTGTAAACATTTTTCATTAGTTTCATGCATTATACATATATGTTTTCTTTTGTAACATTTATCATTCACTCCAATATTACATAAACTGTTCAAAACCTGCTTTCCCTTAAATTTCACTCATCCTCCTGACCATTATTTTGCAAGTGTTGTTCCTACAAATTACATTTATTTTTATGTAACTTGTTTCTATCATTTTCTAAACATCCAATCTACAATTGTTTTATCTCCTATATGCAGTACTTCAGTTATGGTTGGTTACATTTTGATTTCTAGATGTTCTTCTGGTAGTCAATATTAGCAAAGCCTTACTATTTGTAGGCAATTCAGTTTATATATCCCAGCAGAAAATAATATATATTTTTTTATTTACAGTCTTTTGTTCCCTCAACATTTTTGCAAAATACTCTGCTGGGAATATTTAAAATGTGATAGTCAGTTACATTCCCAAAAAAACATGCTCCCAATTATGTCTCTCTTCCCAGTCACACTTCCAACTATTGCTGACTTCCAGAAGAAAATCTTTCTGAATTCTGCTTGGGGTATAAAATACTTATGCAAACACTTTCATGCAAAAATTCTAAACCTTATGGACTTAGTTGCAACTTGGGAGCCATACAGTTGTCCTCCAACTGTTCCCTTTTATATAACCTTTCGGTTATCATTTCCCAATTTTTTAGCCTCTACTTATTGCTTCTAATAGATATCATGAAATATTTTACAGGACTTACTAATTAGCCCTTTTTCTAGTGAGATGGTTATGTTCTAGACTCAAATAAAATCTCAGCCAGAGCTGATCTTTCACTTAGCACTCACTTAGCCCTTTCTTTTTGCCTGTCCGACATTATCAATCTGTGATGGGGAAGGCAGTCTATGCTCTGTAGTCCAAATATTCTACTCTTTACCTTTCCCTTCATAGTTATTTTTGCCAATACTTTGGTTTCTTTACTAATTTTCTCTGATAAATTATATCCCCTATGCTTGTTTTCGATGCTTCTAAATGCAGTCATGCTTATTGATAAAATCTCCTTTCTCTATTCCTGTAATGGTTTAGTTCTGAGAATAAAGACAATATTATGTATGGTTGTTGTTATTCTCCTTAAGGGCCTACATCCAAAATACAACTCTCTTATTTTTCTGCCCCCCCCCCCATTTCATCATCATTCTTTTCCACTTTGATTTCTAGCCTTTTGTTTGTGTTATGCATATAAGCATTAAGTGCATGACATCTAGTAACTGTAAAGTATCCCTTCAAATCAAGTAATCCTAAATCACCTTCTGTAGAGAGTGTGACGCCCTACCACTGGAGCAATAATCAAGAAGCCACAATCCTCAACACTGGCAACATTGGGGGATATACACTGGGAGAATAACAAGTACACACACAGTATTTCCAGATGCAGCTCTCTGCATCAAGTGCAATTTCCCTTAAGAGCACACAAAGACCACAGTCAGTCCAGGACTGGTTTCTCCCTCTTTCTCCACATCCCCAATAAGACTCCCTACAGACACAGCTATATACTTGAGTCCTTAGCCATTCCAAGCAAAGTCTTCCAATACTCACTCTGTCCAACCAGTGCTTCATTTTCCTGCCCAAGTGGCTGACACACATGCCCTTGGAGATTTGTTTTATACACACACACACACACACACACACACACACACACACACACACACACACACACACACACACACACACACACACACACACACACACACACACACACCTGGGAAAGGTTGGCACAGGTTTGCCAGCTATACCCAGACTATAAAGTAGTTATCACTGCCACTAGAACCCCTTATCAGCTACTTTATGGTCCTTAACAAAGGGTGTCCAATTTTACTGTATAATGCTACTATTAATACAAATAGTAGTTTTACCAAGAGCAAGGCTATTAGGAGTGGTTCACACAGTGTCATCAAATAAATATGCAAGTACTCTCAGAACTTAAATATCTCTACACAGATCAGCCACAGTGAAAGATTTAAATATATTTAATAATACATAATAAAAGAACAAGACAATAGTAAATATATATTTACAGTGACATCAGAGATTAAAATCACGGGAAATATTTAAAACAACATTGCAGAACAGTCTCAAATAAATAAAGAAAATATTTAAACTAAGATTTACTATATCCCTGACTATATCTAAGGGAATTATACTATTCCATAGACTTACTGTAGAGCAAAGCAGATGTGGTGAATGGTTCTTGTCAGGTCCAAGACAGAATACAGAATGCTGTGTCTCTCTCAGAGAGATCTCAAATTAATATGTCAAATATGACTGCTGGGAAAGCTTGCAGAATGACATCATTGCTTGTCATCTGACTCCTAGTTCCCAGGCCCCAAAACAACTATTGATGGCAACTGGTAGCATTTAGCATCTACCTGTGGAAATACATAGACAATGGCTTTTCCTCAGATATTTGGCAGATGATGGAAGTCATAAAACAATAAAACACTTCCAAGACAATACAGAAAGCTCCCTAGTTTTAGACATTGTGTCTCACTGCTGCACTGAAGATGAAAGATAACATCGTTTTATGGCCTAGCCATTAAGTAATTTAATTTCAGTTATTTTTCGGAAGTTTGCTAGACTGAAGTTAACCTCCTGTATTCTAGTTTCCACTGTTAAAATATATACATTTAAACAGTTACAATGGTGCATGTACATTTCTGTTCTATTCCAGTAGTGCATGCTGTGGTTACATTATAAGCACAAGCACTTTATAAAATATTTTTTCAACACACATGCCTGTACAAACAGTTTGATATATACATGACATACAGTTCTAATCCATATGTAACACAAGCATTGTATATGAATTATGCTGATATTCACAAATGACATATAATTATTTACAAAATTCCAGATACCTGTGCTGGCAGTATCTCCTTTTGTTACACTTCTATATAAATCACGTTAATATCCACAAATGACATATAATTATTTACAAAATTCCAGATAGCTGTGCTGGCAGTATCTCCCTTTGTCACACTTCTTCCCCACTGGAAGAATCAAGCTAGTTTTTCAAGTGACCCTTGAGAAACATTGCTTGAGAGGAATGAGCCTATCTGGGAATATCTTATCCCATTCTCTGTCTGGAGATCCCAGCTGCCTTAGCATTGCTGTGCCCATTACAGTAATGCACTGTCAAATCATATGCCTGCAACCCTAGACTCCACCATAGTAATTTGGGATTTTGCTGGCTGGCTCCCTCTAGCCATAGATCCCCCTCAGACTCCTCCTGCCTTCTACTGAAAATACTTAGCACCAGGGCCTTCCTGTTATGATAAGGTTTCATGGTGTTAACATGGTACAGTTAGTGCCCCTGCCTCCTGCCTAGCAGTTCTACCATGTAGTTAACATCACTGGCCTTCCTTACCACCTTGAAGGGTCCCTCCCAAGCTGCCTGCAGCTTGTTGTGTCTGACAGGAATGAGAGCCATAACCTGCTTCCCCACAGCATACTATCTAGCTTTAACATTCCTGGCATACCAAACCTTTTTCTTCTGTAGGGCTTCTGCCAGGTTCTCCTGAGCCAAGCCCATAAGTTCCCCAAACTTTGTCTTGAGATTTAGGACATATGCTACAACAGATTTCTTGTGGGATTCACACTCACACTGCCACTCATCTCAAATCAAATCTAGAGGTCCCCTTACCATATGCCCATACAGCAACTCAAAGGGTGAAAACCTTGTGGATTCCTGGGGCACCTCTCTGTAAGCAAGCAACAGATGGAGCAAATATTTGTCCCATTCCCTCTTAAACTGGTTTTCAAATGCCCATAGCATGGTCTTTAGTGTAGAGTTTAACCTCTCCACAACACCATTAGTCTAGGGATGGTAGGGGTGGTCTTTAGGTGCTTCATCCCACAATGCTTCCACAGACAAGCCAGCAGGTTTGACATGAAATTGGCACCTCTATCAGTCAATATTTCATTTGGAAAATCTACCCTGCTGAAAATATCTAACAAAGCATTTGCCACCTCTTCTGCCTCAATGGAGGACAAAGCTACCACCTCAGGGTATCTGGGTAGCATAATCTACTACCACTAGGATATATTTCTTCCCTGTGGAACTTGGGGTACTCAGAGGCCCCACAATATCATAGCTACCCTCTGAAATGCCTCCTTAATCACATGCAAAGGCATCAAAGTACCTTGCCTCCTGCCTTGCTTACCTTTTGGTACAGTTCACAGGTCCTGCAGTACCCTGTTACATCTCTGGAAATCCCAGGCCAATACAAGTTCTGCATTATACATCTCTTTGTATGCTTTATGCCCATATGACCTGCAAAGAGAATATCATGGGCTATGGCTAGAAGTGCCAGACGGCATACTCTGGGCACTACAAACTGCTGTATTCTCTCACTTTCTAGCCCTCCATCAGGGGTCCACTCTCTATACAGTAACCCTTTGTCCCAGTATACAGATTCCCCCTTTCCTTGAGAATCAGGTGCCTCACTGGCTACCTCCCTCAGGCCTTGTAATGTAGGATCAGAGAGCTGAGCCTGTCTCAGCGATCTCTTGGTAACCCTTCCCAGCTCCCCTTCCACAGAAAGTCTGTTATTCTCTGACAATGATGGCTCACTGTCAGCCTGGGTACTACTACTCACCACTCCCCTTGCAGTCACTCTGTACAAGGGGAACATCAATACCCACAAGCAGCTGTGGCTCACCTTCAGTCTTACTGCTGTTGGGTAGCTCCCTCCCTGAAGTAGCTGCCTCACCAGTCCTGGCTTCAACTGTGTGGTCTGTCTAGGTCCCCCCAGGCTGCCAGACCCATATACTTATCTCCAAGCCTGACTTGCGTGTCACTGAATGCACACAAGGTACTGCATTATCAAAATAATTCCCTATCAGGACATCTGCAGGGGTATCCTCAAATATACCTATTTGCTTGCTTTCTTTTCCACCCTCCCAGTCAAGGTGGACCCTAGCCAAAGGTATAGGGAATGGAGTCCATTTTAAAGCTCTGACTGGAGTAGACTGCCCAAGCAAGTAGTGCTCCTTTTTAACCATTGCAGGTTTCACAGTGATTAGGTCAGAGGCTGTGTCTCTCTTAGCAATGGCCTCTTTTCCATTTACTAAGATAGGATATAACCTCTTGTGGTAGTTTGGTAAACCCTTTCTGCACTTGCTTTTAGTCCTTTTTAATTTAATTACATTTTTTCAAACTGTGTGTGGACTAATATTGCTACATATTCAAGTGTGCCAGCTTGCACTGCATGAGAATTGTATTTACTACTGCTTTTGCTACTTTTCTGAAAAAAAAAAAAAATTCATCTGCTTTTACTGTACTTGTGTTTTTTCCTTTTTTATTTTGCTTTTGCGTCATCTTAAAAGTACTCAGTTGTATTTATTACTGCTTGGTCATTCTAAGCCTTTTAGTTTAAACACTTGGGCTTCAGACCAGTTGTTTTACATTAAGGGGGTTTGTGGTCTGCACTGTAGTGGCAGAACAGGTAGCTTACATCCTTCTAAGTTGGGAACTGCTGATTGAAGGTTCAGTGTCTGTTATTCTAAAAGTGTATTAATTCTGGTTTAAGCACGGGCATTCAGGCCAGTTATTTTACATTAAGAGGGTTTGTGGTCTGCACTCTTGTGGGAGGAGAGGCTGGACTCTGCCCTTCTGAACTGGGAATTTCTGATTAAAGGCTTATAGTGCATGCATATCTGAACTGCTTCTTACTGAAATTGGTACACCTTGTTTGCTGTAGCATAGACTAGATCCAGGCCTGCTGAATCTAGCTTTGTTTGTATAATTTGAGCACTAATCCAGGCATTCTTTAAAGTATTCAATTGTATTTATTACTGCTTGGTAGTAACTTGATTAAAGTGTAGCTATCATTCTAAGTCTTTTGGATTAAGCACTTGGGCTTCAGACCAGTTGTTTTACATTAGGAAGGTTTGTGGCATACACTGTGGTGGCAGGACAGGTAGCTTTCATCCTTCTAAGTTGGGAACTGCTGATTCAGAGCTCAGTGTCTGTTATTCTTAAAGTGTATTAGTTCTGGTTTATGCACTTGGGCTTCAGGCCAGTTATTTTACATTAACAGGGTTCGTGGTCTGCAATCTTGTGGGAGGAGAGGCTAGACTCTGCCCTTCTCAGCTGGGAATTTCTGGTTAAAGGTTTATAGTGCCTGCATATTTGAACGGTTTCTTACTGAAATTGGTATACCTTGTTTGCTGTAGCATAGACTAGATCCAGGACTGCTGAATCTAGCTTTGTTTGTATGCATGTTGTTTGTTTGCTTGTTATTTCCCTGGAACACTAATTCCACCTAAAACGCGGCTTCTCAGCACTTCTGTGGATCCCTAGTGATATCTGCATTGCTTACTGTACTTATTTCCTTGTTTCACTTGAAAGAAAGTTACTGTTTGTCATTTTTGCATTTAAGTTATCTGTAACACATTGCACTTAAGTTACCTGGCACCTGCTCACTAAAGCAATTATTAAGTCAGCACTAAAAATTAAAAGAACTACACCCTCACTCCCCATTGACCCTTGTTTTCAATTATAAAGGAATTCCCAATATTATTCTAGCATGTCCAAAGGTCAGTTGTCAATCTCCTCTCCGGTCCAGCTGGTGAATCTGGGAATCTTGAGGCAATGTTACAATTGCCTCATGTACACAGACAACCCTCTCCTCCTCCCAACAAATTCCAACACATGTGAGAGATGCAACCATATAGCCAAACTGGAGGCTAAGCTCTCTCAACTCAGTACTGGCATAACTAGTCAGGAGGAGAAGGAAACCACACTCACTACAATTCCAGTCTCACATAGACCTACCACGACAGCAAACCAAACACATAATCACACAAAACATACTCGAGGCTCTAAATAAAGATCTGCCTAAGCAGCAGAGACCTCCAAAGCAGACACCCAAGCAACCGCTACCCCAAAACAAAACACATGCAACACATATCTCACAAAGCCAGTGTGCCAAACAGTCACAGCCCTTAAGGCTAAACAACACACCTGATACACTTGTAATAGGTGACTCTATCATCAGGCACACTGACGTCCCACTCACCAGGCTGAACAAGGAGAAGGTCACGGTGAGCAGCCTGTCGGGCGCTAGGATCTGCCACATAACACAAGCACTCAGGTCACTCCAAGGCAAGTACAAATATGACTCAGTCATTGTCCAAGCTGGTGTGAATGACCTGAGACATACCTCCCTGGACTACATGAAAAGAGACATAGAGGAGCTCTCTGAGCATGTAGCCCAGGCCGGTATGACCTTGACCTTACCCTCACCAAGAATGATGCCACAATATGAAGACAAGATGATCAATTTCAACAACTGGCTTAAGTACTAGTGTCATTCAAAGGGGATCCAATGCCTGTCAGCCTGGGATGATATGCTTGACAAGCCACGATGCTTCGCTAGGGATGGCTTGCACCTGTCACCCCTGGGCTTTCGGATATTGGCAAAGGCTCTTGCTACCCCCATAGTGCCTTTTTTAGGCAAGGCTCAAAAGACAAACACACCTCCATAGGTATCACAAGGGATAAGAAACTAAGAATAATGCTACTCAACGCCAGAAGTCTAAACCTCAAGTTGCACACTTGAAACTCTCCTTAGCATGGAGAACATTGATATCTGTGCAGTAACAGAAACCTGGTTCAGGGCTCCCTTGAGCACCCCAGCACTACCAGGTTATACCTCATACCATGCTTTTCGGCCCCAAAACTTGGACCGAACCACAAAAGGAGGGGGAGTATCGATATTCATCAAAGATACCCACACCTCCAGGTTGGTGGCAAAGCACGAAGCATCAGAGACTATCCATGTGCAACTAACAGTGGGTAAAACTGCCTTCCAGTTTATAGCCTGCTACAGACCACCCTCCCAAACCCAGGAACCTCACTCAGTCTTCCTGAGAACACTGGAAAATATGAAGGTCTCTCCAAACACCATTATATTGGGCGACTTCAACTACCCAAACATAGACTGGGAGCATTATTCTAGCTCCAACACCCTAGCCCAAAAGTTCCTAGAATTCATAAACTCAAATGCTATGGAACAACTTGTTACCACTCCCACAAGAGGGGAAAACATACTGGACCTGATCATCACCAACATGGGGACTCTATTTTCCAGACCATAAGTGTATCCCTCACTGGTAAGATCAGACCATAAACTGATCTCACTGGATATTCACATCCCGACCCCACCCCCCGCCCAGAAAAACCACAGTGAAACACTTCTCTAAAGCAAATTTCACACTCCTCAAAACCGAGGTGGAATCCTTCAAAGCCCCCGGGCCTGTGGAAAATACGGCCCAGACCACAGAATCCTTTATAAATGCATTCTATGAACACCTTCAGGAATGCATGGATCATGCAATCCCAAATAAAACCAAGATCCAATCCTCCAAAGGCAGATGTCCTGTCTGGTGGACCCCAGCCATAAACAAACTATACAATAGAAGGAGGAAGCTACTACATGATAGAGCAAAATCCCAAAAAGGGAAGGCATCTCTGATCAGTATTAGCAAAAAACTAAGGGCACTCATAAAATCGTCTAAGGCCAGCTTTGAGAGAAAAATGCACAGGACACTAAGGATAATCACAAGGCTTTCTTTAGTTATGTTAGGAACCTGGGTGGGAATTCCCAGATATGCTCAGAATTAGTGCAAAATGACAAAAAATATACCGAACCCACAGACATTGCCAACATCCTAGCTGACAGGTTCAGCGCAAACTCCCCCCTCCCTCCACACCAAAAGGGCAAATATCTATCCCAGCAGAGTGCTGCCCCCCTGACATCTCAGATGTTCAGGTAAGAGCCGCCCTCTCCAAAGCAAAAAACACAGCATCAATGGGACCAGATGGTGTCCCGGGCTGCGTCCTACATGAACTCCAAGAAGAGCTAAACCCAAACATAAAACTACTGTTCAATCTCAGCCTTACTACAGGATATGTACCCAAAGAGTGGCGTACAACAACAGTGGTCCCTCTCCACAAAGGTGGTGCCTCAACGGACCCTGGAAACTATGGCCTCAGAAGCCTGACTAGCTTGGTCTGCAAAGCTATGGAAAGGATCATCATGGACCTCATAAATAAAGATATTGGGGACCTATAGACACTGTATACTACCCAGTTCAGCTTTGTTAAGGGCAGATCCTGCCTCTTAAACCTGGTCGACTTCTTTGAAACAGTCACCAAGGCCATTGACGAAGGGAAGGTGGTCCACACAGCCTACCTGGACCTCGCAAAAGCCTTTGATACAATACCACACTCGGGCATTATAGATAAGCTCACCAGCTTAAATATAAACCCCTATGTCACTAGATTGGTTGCAAATGGAATCCACATGGTTAGAATTGCTGGAGCCATGTCAGACTCCAAACCAGTTACAAGTGGCATCCCACAAGGCTCAGTCCTGGGACCTCTCTTGTTCGGTATATATTTCTTAGAGGTACAGGCCAACACAGAAGGACTGTGGCTGACCAAGTTCGCAGATGACTACAAACTGGGCGCCATAATCGACTCTCCAGCCAACACAAGCATCCTCCAAAAGGGCCTCATAGAAACAGAAACTGGTGCCAGAGCCATGGCCTCAAGCTAAATGCCAAAAAGTGTATAGTCATCCCCTTTGGCAAAAACAAAGTGCCCACAAATTACCGCATAGGTGGTAATTCATTAAGTACAGAAGAAGTAATTAGGGACCTGGGGACCCAAGTTGATAGCAATCTCTCATTTGACAACCACGTGGCCAAAGTGGTTAGAAAAAATTTTATATAGCCCACCTAATCATGAAGGGATTCACATCTAGATTAGGGGAGGTCATTGTGCCTCTTTATTCATCCCTCATCAGGCCCATAATTGAGTACAATGCCCCTTTTGGGATGTATCTTACCAAACACCTGCAGCAACTGGAAAGACCCCAAAAGTACCTCACCAAGAGGATCAAAGGGCTCAAACAGATGCCATATGCTGTCCGGTTAAAGAAACTCCAGCTCTACTCAGTGGCATACCGCCTGCTCAGAGGCGACCTGTGCCTGACATATAAAGCCATGTCCAACCCGGAATTAAGGGACATGCTGCACCTCAAAAAATCCAAATCCCATCGAGCTACACACTCGAGAGACTTGAACCTCAGCACTGAAATAAATAGGACATGCTGGAGGGACAGATTCATAACCCAGAGGCTCCCTTCACTCTGGAATAAAATCCCAATCCAGGTTAGGCAGAGTACCTCATTGACTCTCTTCAAGAGGAATCTTGATGAGTGGATGGGAGATTGTAGGTTTACCCCGGGTATCACTTCTGTGTCACTGTTAGACAGAGGCACAGTATACTAACCTCGAAAAAGGGAATAGCAAAATTAATATAAAATGGGTGGCGAAAGCCAAACATACTCTGGCTAGGCTTATAAATGCCCTAGGGCAGATAGCCTAGTATGAACCTATGAACCTATGAACCTATGAACCCTTGTTGTCTCCAGACAACTTACTGGTGGCATTCTGTCATTCCCACTTACTGGCTGTCCCACCTTTTGTTCCCCACCTTGCCTCCATGGACATCTATATGCTACATCACCCCACTGGTTACATTTAAAACATTTAACCCTTAATCCTGGCCATGTACCTGAACTAGTCACTTATGCTGCTACTGGCGGACTCTGTTGGGGCAGTTTATGCTGCCCACCATGGGTTCCCTTAGACCCATGTGCAACACTAAATATCCCTTTCCTGCGCAGTGATGCCCTGCTTGCTAGGTATAGGTCTCCCTTTTTCCCCAAATGATCTGCAGTATTACTTTCTCTATCTGCTAACCAGATTCTCATGTCCTCAGGCAAAGTGCTAAGGGCTTGTTCCCTCACCAAAAGGTCTGTCAGCCCTTCAAAAGTGATGACCTGACACCCACTCACCCATCTATGAAAATAACTGCTTAACTCAGCAATATAGTCACAGACACTTTCATCTGCCTTGAGCCTATGCTCACAAAACTTTTTTTCTATAAGCTTCAGGTGCTAACTTAAAACACTTTAATAAACAATTTTAACAGTATTATAATCTAAGCAATCAGTATTGTACAATTTAGAAATAGCAGTTACAGCTTTACCATAGAGTAAGGGGGTCAGAAACTGTACCCAGAGCCCTTGGTCAACATTATACTGTTTACATACCCTTTCAAACATATGAAAAAAAAATATCAAAATTATCACCCTCTGTAAATTGTGGAAGAAATTTACTGACCTTTGTTGCTTCTGGGGTTTGATTACTCCCTTCCCCACTACCTCCATGACTCTAGCAAAGAGTCAGCATCTCCTTTTCTTGTTGCCTCTGCCTCTCCTTTTCTTTGGCCTCCAGATGTCTCAGTCTTTCTGCTGATTCTAATTCCAAACGTTTGGCCTCCAGTTCAAGTCTCTTTAACTCCAGATGGATTTTTGTCCTCTGAGGCAAAGTTGAACTGTCCATTTTCTGAGAGTTGCACATCCCCAAGGCTAGTCATTGTTGTCCTCCTCATTGCTGGTCTGTGATGCAGCTGTGACTAAGGCTGCAGTCATTTCTGCTTTAGTCAGGTTGCCATACCCCAATCCTTTGTCTTGGCACATCTCAACCAACGGGCTCCTTGTCAGCTTACCATACTCCTCTGCTGACATCCTTGCCTGCTCTCCTTGACTAAGCTAACAAAAATAAATAAATAAATAAAACTATTGTGATATAGAACTCTGAATCTTCACTGTGTGGCTGCTTGAGAGTACAAACATCTTATTTAGTGACCACTGCTTACAGGCTGCAGGAGTTCAATAACCACACCACTGAATCCCAGTAACTGATATGGTGATCCCACCACTGCTAACCAATAAATGTGGCACTCCACCTCTGGACCAGTAATGAAGGAGTCGCAATCCTCACCAATGGCAACAGTAGGAGATGTATACCAGGAGGATGACACGTACAAATACAGTATTTCCAGATGCAGCTGTCTGCATCAAGTGCAATTTCCCTTAAGAGCATACAGAAACCACAGTCAGTCCAGGGCTGGTTTCTCCCTCTTTCTCCAGATCCCCAGTAAGACTCTGCAGTGGCACAGCTATAGAGTTGAGTCCTTAGCCAGTATTCTAAGCCAAGTTCTCCAATACTCTTTCTGTCCAACCAGTGCTTCATGTCCCTGCCCAAGTAGCTGACACACACACACTTGGAGATTTGTTTTACACACACACACACACACACACACACACACACACACACACACACACACACACACACACACACACACACACACCTGGGAAAGGCTCAAACATGTTTACTAGCTATGCCCCCTTCTGCCCAGGCTATAAAGTACTTATCACTGCCACCAGAACCCCTTATCAGCTACTTTAAGGCCCTTAACAAAGGGTGTCCAATCTTACAGTGTAATGTTGCTATTAATAGAAATGGTAGTTTGACCAAGAGCAAGGCTATTAGGAGTAGCCCACATAGTGTCACCAAATAAACATGCAAGTACTCTCAGAACTTAAAAATCTCTACACAGATCAGCCACAGTGAAAGGTTTAAATATATTTAATAATAAATAATAAAAGAACAAGACAATACTAAATATATATTTACAGTGACAGCAGTGTTCAAAATCACAGGAAATATTTTAAACAACATTATAGGACAGTCTCAAATAAATGAAGAAAAATATCTAAACTAAGATTTGCTATATCCCTGTCTATATCTACAAGAATTATACTATTCCATAGACTTACTGTAGAGCAAGGCAGATGTGGTGAATGGTTCTTGTCAGGTCCAAGACAGAATAAAGAATGCTGTGTCTCTCTCCAGACCTCTCAGATTAATATCTCAAATATTACTGATGTGGTAACTTGCAGAATGACATAATTTCTTGTCATCTGACTTCTAGTTTCCAGACCCCAAAACAACCATTGATGACAGCTGGTAACATTTAGCATCTACCTGTGAAAATACATAGACAAGGGCTATTACTCAGATATTTGGCATATGTTGGAAGTCATAAAACAATAAAACACTTTCAAGACAATACGAAAAGCTCCCTAATTTTAGACATTGTGTCTCCTTGCTGCACTGAAACTGAAAGATAACATCTTTTTTATGGCCTAGCCATAAAATAATTTAATTTCAGACGTTTGCTAGACTGAAGTTAACCTCCTGTAGTCCAGTTTCCACTGTTAAAATATATACATTTAAACAGTTACAATAGTGCATGTACATTTTTGTTCTATTCCAGTAGGGCATGCTGTGGTTACATTTTAAGCACAAGTACTTTATAAAATATCTTTTCAACACACATGTCTGTACAAACCTAGTTTGATATATACATGACATACAGTTCTAATACATTTGTAACACAAGCATCTTATATGAATCATGTTAATAATTCACAAATGGCATATAATTATTTACAAAATTCCAGACAGCTGTGCTGGCACTATCTCCTTTTGTTACACTTCTATATAAATCATGTTAATATTCGCGAATGACATATAATTATTTACAAAATTCCAGATAGCTGTGCTGGTTGTATCTCCCTTTGTCACAGAGAGAAACAATTTTTCCCACATAATTATTGCCCTCTTCCACTCCCAAATAAATTCCTTCAACTTTTTATTAATTTATGTCTACATTTTCACCTCTGGTTGCTAAAAATGTTCTTGACCAGTGTGTAAAATAAGAGGAACTAGAAACATTTTCATTGCCTGTTACTATCCATTTCCGTAATCAAGTGCTTCCAACTTCTTAGTTTTTGTATTATCTATTGTTTAGTCTCATCCCACATATCTTCAGCTACTGCAACAGAATCATTTAAATCCATACACTGAAATACTTCATTTATCATGCTCCCTAGATATGGGTATTTCCCTACCAATTCATGTATAGGAACATAGTTTACTGGTATAGTCCTTGTTTTATCTTCATTTATTTTATATCCTGAAAAGACTTGGAATTGTCTCAAAATTTACCACAACACTGAAATGTCCTTTTCTGGATTTATCTAGTACAAAATAGTATCATCTGCAAATAAAGTCAACCTTTCTTGATTATTATGCCACTTATATAATTGAATTTTTGAGTCCCATATTTAGTTGCAAGTGACTCTAAGTAATAAATGGGAAAAAAAACACCCCCACCCAGTTTCTCTGTTCAAACACAACTTATCAGAGAGGAACCCTCTTACTTTAATTCTTGCCTCTGACTCTTCATATATCCTCCTAATTAACCACATTATAATATCAAGGAACAAAAATTCTTCAATTGTCCTACTCATAAAATTCCAGCAGACTGTATTCAATGCCTTCTCTTTGGTCTGCATCAAGACAAACCAGCAGTAGCAGCATTCATTATACGTAGTTTCCCTGGAATTGTCATTATTGTTTTAATGTTCTCAAATGTTTGTTTCCCTTTCACAAAACTACATTGATCCATATCTATCAATTTTAACTATGCCTTAGTCATTCTGTTAGCTGGTTTATACTTTATAATTATGGTCTAAAATTGAAACTGGTCTATATGAAGCTGGGTCTGTTGGATCTTCATATGCTTTGGGTAATATAGCTAGCACATATTTCTTCAAAGATGCTGATACTGTCCTTCCTTTTAAATATTGTTTGACAAACTCTTTATTATTTTCTTCCCTCCTAATTTCCAAACTTCTACAGGAATGCAATCTGTTCCTGGAGACCTACCTGTTGACTGATTATACATCACCATTCTTTATCTCATCCTTTCTTATCTTAGCTGTTAATTCTTGAGCCCCATCTTCCTCTAACATTGGCATGGCTGACTTGCCCACAAATAATTCCATTTGTGCATTTTCATGGTTTCATAATTCCTCTGTTTTATGCAAATATTCATAGAATTTCTGAAATATCTCTAATACCTCTGTAAGATCTCATGTTAGTTTTCTTGTCATAGGGTCCCTAAGTTTGACAATAATGTTTTCTACTTTTTGTTTCCTAAGTTGTTATGCTAAGAGTTTTTGTGATCTGGAGTTATCAAAATACTTGATTAACAGCATACTTTCTGAACTCATGTATATTATCCAATCATTGCATTATGGTCCCTTTAGCACTCCAGAACTGCTCACCTTCTTGTTCTGTGAGATTCCCCTCCTTTTAAAATATTTTAACCTTTTACAATCTGAATTCACAATTCCTACTACATATTTCAAATACCTCTTTCTCTCTCATTAATATCATAATTTAATACTATTTTCACTGCAAAAGGCCACTAGCCTAGTGGAACTAACACAGTCAACAAAATATAAATTAATAAACAAATAAATAACATTTTATCATGCTCCCTTGCTATCCTTTCTGAAGAAATATCTCTTCCCTAATAATTATCATATAATTTCTACTACCCGTTCCTTAAATTTCACTCTCTTTAAAAATAAGTAGGAAAGTACCAGTGTTTCATTTTTACTTCATTGCCCTATATCTTTATCTTAGTCCTTATCGGTACATGATCTAAATTAGTTATTGGAAGTATTCCACTGCTTTCAATAAAGTACCCATGCGCCTGTGAACAGACTTTCTATCCTGTCTAGCCAAGTTATTGTACCATGAGGAATAATATGGACGACTTAGAAAGTTTGAAGCTGGGGGTGTGGCCAAGATGCCAGTCTGATAGCAACAGAAATCCATAGCTCTGCTTAGATTTTAATATCCTGACAGGAAATCTACTTTCATTTTTAGAAAAATCTAACTAAAAGTATACTAAAAGTTAGATTAACATAGACTCTTTATTATTTTCTAAAATTTAATACATAGTCAAGAGAATTTTTTAATTATTCCTGTCAAGAAGTTTTCTACTGGAGATCTCAAGATGAGCAACTCAATAAACCCACACCAGGAGAGTGCAGTGAAGAAAGAACTACATCTTATAATAACAAACATCCAAGAAATGTCACTAAAAATGAACAAATTCAAAAACAAAATGGATATTATCAAACAAAAATGCAGTAAACAACTGAAACTTCTAAATGAAATAGTAAAACAACAATCTGAACATATTCTTGCCTTAGAGGAAAAAGTAACTGACCTAGATACTAGAGTGACAGAAAATGAACATCACAGTAAATTTCTTCTGAAACAAAACACCACGCTGATTGAGAAACTGGAAGACCTTGAAAGTAGATCAAGGAGGAATAACATAAGAATATATGGAATTCCTGAGAAAGAAGAGGGTGCTAAAATGATTCAATTCCTCAATAAGTGGTTTTCATCAGCACTAAACATGCCTGAATCCCTCTCTTTTGGAATTGAGAGAGTTCATCGGTCCATGGCAAATCCAGCTTCATCTCTAAGTTCATCTAACCCCAGGTCTATAATAGTTAGATTTCTTTACTCGCAAGACAAGGACTTAGTGTTGAAATCAGTTTAGACTAATTCCCCTATCAAGATGAGTGAAAAAGTTATTCATTTTGACAATGACTACACCTCTACAGTCATATCTAGAAGAAAGGAGTGTGTTAAACTTCTTGAAAAAAGCCAATATTAAAGCTCAAATTATTTTTCCTGCAAGAATAAAAATCACCTTGCCAGAAGGAGTGAAGATCTTTGATTCTCTGCAAGAAGCAGTATAATTTATCCAAAAGAAGAAAATACTTTTGGACATAGAAGAAATGGAATGGTCATCCCAGAGTTTGAAGAGACAGGCAACAAAAAATGAATGGTCTGTGAAGGGTGGAGCAAACAAAACTAAGAAACTAAAGGACAAGTGAATAAATTCCTTCTAATTTTAAATGCTTTGTTTTATGAATCATAATATATTTAATCCTGGAAAGTTTCTATTTTGTAAGGTAATATGAATCATTTTTATTATTAACTTAATTTTTCCTTTCTATATCTACATCTTCTAATGATATACAGTACTAAGTACTTAAATAACATTCTCTCTCTCTCTTTCTTTCTTCCTATTCTTTTTTGTTACCAATGTTTCTTTTCTCTCCTTTCCCCATTATAAGTTTTCCCTTTTAAATAACCACAAATGATGTATGTCTTCTAATTCTTCAGTAATAGTATAATTTGACTTAATACCAAAGTGCATTTTTTCTACTGGGTCAGTGGTGGCGTAAAAAGTTGTTTCTGATTAGTGTTTCTAACTAGATGGTTTAGACTCTTTGTTTAGATACATTTAAACATTAATACAGTACATTAATGGTGCTTTATAGTTAGCTAAATATAAGTATATATATATATATATATATATATATATATATATATATATATATATATACACTAGGTTCCTTTTTTTCTGGCCTGGTTAGCTGGTGGGTAAATGGTTGAAATGTTATAATATGATTTCTGATTTGAGGCAGCTGTTGTTACTTCTAAATAGCTGTTTTTATATGAAAGGGTTAATTTTTTCATGATGTTGATGTTTTGTGAGGAAACTGGTGGTCTGTATGACTGTTCTCATTGTGGAGATTCATGACATGCACTGACAAGGCAGCTTGAGTGTTTTTTTTTTTTTTTTGCTTTCTGTAAACTCTAAAAGCTTTAAGATCTGAATTTCCCACCAAAAATACTTTTTTCTTCACTAGAGACAACTTCTGTTGTGCATGAGCCTATTTAGATACTTTTTAACAAGTTTATGAAGCTGCAGCTTTAGGAAACAACAGCGATGACATCATTTGACCTTTTGAACTTGTTAAATGGTTGTACTTAGAATTCTTTTCTCTTGAAATTCTGTTATCCTTCACTAGATACTTTAAATGGTAAATAATTAGTTCTGCTAAAAGTGTTTAACTCCTCTGAAAATGTCTATGTTCTCTTATAGATGCATACATTCTGCAGATTCAATGACACTGTTAGTAACTAAATGACATCAAATGAATTAGGAGCTGCATTTGAAAACTCATTATACATATTAACATCAGACTTATGGTATATAACTAAACCTTTAGTAACTAAACAGAGGGCTGTGAGGTCCCATTTCTCTCTCTGTCTCCCTTTGTCTCTCTCTCTCTCTCTCTCTCTCTCTATCTCCTCCCTTCCTGATGAAAAATGTCAACATAGATATTGTTAATACAGATGAGTAATATGTGTATAATTGCAAAATATAATAGTTATGTTGTAATAAGTATTTTATATATATATATATATATATATATATATATATATATATATATATATATATATATATTCAACAGATCCTTACATGAAAAATGTTAGACAGATGTTTCTTGAAAAGTCTTGGAAATAATGACAATCTTCTTAACCTTCAGCTTCTAATGTTTATACATACTTTGATCTGATGTGTATTTCTGGCATATCTATGTATTAGACGTGCTATTATCATATGTGACATATTCATATAGCTTCAGATATATTGGACACTCTCATTCTAATGCATATTTCATGGATTCAGATTTCTTTAGTTGCTTTCATAATGCTTTTTGTTTTTGTTTTTATACTATATCCTAAGCAAAGAATGATAATTTGTGTCATTTGGTATTGGAGAGGTGGTGGATGGATGGTTTAGTTAAGTTTTTAACTAAACCAGAAACTTTATGTTTCATGTATGTGTTAGTAAATAGTTTTGGGATTTTGAAAGTAGTGCTTAATGCACGTTATGTATCCATGATAAGTAAGTTTTCAGTAGATTTCAAGTCAACACTGAAGAAAGGTCTTTCACTTAGTAATAGCATGCACATTATAGTCAATGGCTTATAAATGTTTATCATTAAATATTAATGGTTTGAACAATAATGTCAAAAAAGCTGGTTTGCTTAAATATATCAAAATGCATAAAGCCCATATCATTTTTTACAGGAAACCCATCTATTAAAAAGATCTACAAAAATACTCATTCAATGGCTATACCATTCTGGCTGATTCATTTTTTAAGACTAAGAGAAGGGGCACTCTTATTCTATGGAAAACTACTTATACTATGCCAAGAATTAGAGATACAATTTCAGATAAAGATGGGATGCTAAGCATGGTTGTTTTGGAAATCAATAGGAAGTATTATACTTTGATTAATACATACTGAATACCAGGACTGAGTACTAAATATGATAACAAATATCTGTACCTGATTACTTTAAATGCAAAAGGGGAAATTATAGCAACAGGTGATTTTAACTGCCTAGTATCAGGCAATGATACTTCTAAAAATGGTAAAATAAAACTAAACTCTCAAGCCAAGAAGTTAAATGACTTTACAACCCAGATAAATCTTAAAGATATACATAGTCTAAGAGAACATTATTCCTTATTCTGTACTCACTAGTCATATCGGCTTGGTACGCAAACATTGATAAGGTCTTTGTATCAAATAATATATACTCTAAAATAAGTGATGTATCTATAATGACTTGTCTACTTTTGGACCATAATGCTATAAACTTTACATTAACTATGCATACAGATGATTTAAGATTTCTACAGATAATTCCTATTTACATAACTAAGTTAAATGCCTTTAGGGAATGGATAATGAAAGAAATAGACATGTTTATGGAAACAAATGATAATGGTGAAGTGACTGATACTATACTATGGGACACCTTTAAAGTTTATATATACGGTGGAATAAAATCTTGGTACTTTAAAAAAAGGAGAGAGTAGGACAAAGAACTTTTAGACTTACAAAAAAAATAGACAAGATAAAAATGGACGCAAAACCAAATAACAAAGTAGCACATAACGAAATTACTAAGTTAAATTAAAAATACTTAGATGTTCTGAATCATAAGGTAGCCATAAACCTGGAAAAAATTGAAATTGCAATCTTATACTGTAAATCCCAAACACCTACATAAAATAGCAGTAAGATCCAAAAAAATAAACAAACAAAATCTTATTAATGAGATTAAATATAAAAGTGAAGGTTCAGTTAAGAGTAGATCTAACTTAATGGGCATATTAGAAGTGTTCAAAAACTACTATAAAGATATAAATAATAACACACACTTTTGGAGACAGATAATGTAATAAATACTTTTATTCAAGAAAATATAACTATTAAGGTGTCAGTGCAACAAAATAACACATTAAATAAACAAATAACACTAACAGAAGTGAAAAAGCAAATAAAAAAATTAAAAGATAATAAAGCTTCAGGACTGGATGGAATAATTCCTGAACTATATAAGATTTTTTCTTGAATATATAATAAAGAAAATGATGAGTGCTTTTACTATGGTTAATCAAAAACATAAAACACCCCCATCATGGAAATACTCAATTATCTCCCCTATATTAAAGCAAGGTAAGGCCCCCAAATCTTGTGATTCATATAGGCCGATTTCATTACTAAACATTGATAATAAAATTTGCATGACAATATTAGCTAAAGATAAAGAAAATATAACCTAATCTAATACATAATGATCAGACAGGGTTCATTCTTCATAGAAAAGTGCAAGATAGCATTATTAAATTACTATCATTAATAGACATAGCATGCAAATACAAAAAACATTTGCGTATGTTTATAATGAAAACAAAATAAAAATGTTTTTGAAAAAAAAAATAATTAATATGGACATTTTTTTCTGAGCTCCTGCTACTAAATTCACATCTTCAGTTACAAATATTATCATATATTTCTTTAGAAATCTACCCTCTTTTGTTATATTTTCCCTTCTAGGTCCCTATGATACATCCTCGCTATTGCAAATTAGGTTCCAGTCCCCACTCATAAATAATATTCCCTTATGAAATCTAATTATTTTCCCCAAATTCTCTTAAACTCCATAATAGTAGATATAGGTGGAATGCAAATACATGCCCGTGTAATTTTCCTTTCCTGCAAAAAAAAAAGTATTACCACAAATCTAGCATTATTGTATTCTACTTCCTCTTCTATCAGCATTGAATCTCCTCTTGCAATTAATATTATTACCCCTTTTCTTTTGTTCCTGATACTCTGCTGCATATCCATTATGAAATCTTTTCTTCGCCAAATTCACATGATCATTTCTATCTAAATATTTCTGCTGTAACATTGCTTCTTAATATAATTCAGCACTTTTTTGTCTATACCTGCAATGCCATTAGCATTCCATGATAAAATTGATTGGGCAATAATTCTGATGCGAAGAGATTACTCCCACATATTCTGCATGATATTTCCTTTGAATATGTGTTTCCAACTTGCAAATTACATGCTCTCATTAATGCTTCTCAGGCTGATATTGTATGCACTTTCTGCTTCTCACATCCATTTGAACCTGTGTCATATTTTCCCAGACTTTTTGCTTCAATAGAAACACTTAAGAAACAAGAAACTATACATTTTCAGACCTCAACCATTCAACTCACAGCAAACATATAAAACTATATACAGTTTCCAAAAAGGGATGTTTTCCTACACATAGTTACGTCTACAAGCTTTACCTATTCTAAAGTTAGGTGTGAGCATGCTGAAGGCTCATGCCAAAGCTTGTGTTTCCCTTTGCACAAATACCATCTGTACTTGTCATATATCTATTTCCCTCTCAGATGTAAAAAAAATGTTTGTATGCTTTCATGTAACTAATTTTTAGACTTAATAGCAAGTGCACTGACTACCCTACACTTTTATATTTAATATTTAATTACTAAGGCTATTAGGGATGCAACTAATTGCAAAGGTATTCATTTCTTACTTTAATATCAAACACATAAACAGCAGTCACTGATGAGACCCCCATCTCACATTTAAATTACCTCTGCATACTCATACTACACAGAACTACTTTACAATATAAACTGCAGTTTACTTCAGGACAGTTACTTAACATATTTTGTTGAGAACACTACTTTTATTACTTACAGTTACATTTCCAGTCCCTTTAATGTCTTTCTAAACATTCTTGACAAAGTAGAAATTATACTTCAGAATCCTCCACTAATTTAGCACTGTCAACAAACTTCCAGTCTTTTTTTTTAGCCACGTCTTCTTGCAGAAATGCACTTCTCATGTTTAGACTACTTATAGAAATGCAACTTTACAATTATTCCATTTATTCTCAGCCTTCAAATTATTGCTGGTGTTCTTCCGCATCATTTTGACCACCTAACATTTGTCTTTGATTCAAGTTTAGAGTATTCTTGATTTTTCTAGTCAACTCATGGGCTTTCTTCTGTTGCTCAATCATTTTCCTTTGGAACAGTAAAACAGATTTTACTGGCAAGTTCATTTCAAAGGGTTTTGATTTTTTTTTTCAGAAAAATTAGTTGCAGTGTCCCCTTCAGCTTGCTGGCTAACTGTTTGCTGGATAGATTTTTCTATTTGCTCCTTAGTCTGATCTGCATTCAAAAATGTGTTTGATCCTCCAGGAAAAAAAATATTCTGAAAACAGATGAATACAGCAGCTTAAATCCCACATCTGCTTGTCAACATCCACTGATTGCTATGATAAATTTGTTCCTCTTTTGCCTGGTGTACAGTGAATAATCATTTTCCACAAGCATGTTTTTGTCTGAAATTTTTTATATTTTTTCCTTTCTGTCACAGTTTTGTCAGGAGCAGCCCTTTCTGCTGATATGAATACATCTTTACTTATAGGTTCATAAAGTCATAAGTATATACTAGGCTAACAAGTGCCAAGGCCTTTATAAGCCTAGCTGTGCAATCCAACCCAAATGTGTCCCCATGTAACATGGGCATTTATTTAGAGGGGTATGTTAGGAGGTTGCCAAAGGTTTAGTGGGGGGATATGTTAATTAGAGAATATCTACTGTCGGCCTCTGTCTATCAGAGACATGGGGGCCCGACCTTGGGTGAATATTTGATTTCTCATCCAATGGGCAAGGCTATGTTTGAATAGGGTTAGGGATGGACTCTGTTTCACATGAATGGGGAGACTATTTCAGAGCCTGGGAATCCTTTGAGACACATATCTGTCTTGCCAGCATGTCCTATTTATGTCACAAGCAAAGTTTAAAATCTTTGGATATAGTGTTTCTGGTGCTGTTTTGCTACCATTTTCTGAATTTTACCCAGATTGACAGCTTTTGTCAGCTTTTTTTTTCAGTTTCTGATTTCACACTGGGAGAGCTCTAATCAATTATGTTGAACAGTGTGCAGCCATTTTGGAAGACTCTGTCTTAGTGAGAATTTTAATCAGCCAGCTATTGCAGGCAACAGCTGGCTTTTAAATGAAACAGCGACACAGTATACATCCCTTTACCATTACACTACACATGCATCACAGTGCAGCAGGCATGAGCAGCTGTTGAACAAGTACATAATACCAAATAGTCTACATCACACATGTAAGATCATAATGCAAAATATTCACACATCTGATATAGAGTACGTAAATAGGATACATACCTTTTTCAGAATTCTTTCCACTTTAGCCTCCATACAGTTACTTATCTGTCATCCTCTCTTCTAAGATTCTTTGAAAAATAATGCTAACCTGACTGCTGTTGGAATTTCCATTTCTGTGCAATTGTCATCATTAAACCTATTATTAGCCTTGTCTCAAGCAAGTTTTCAAAAATGAATCAGCTGCCTTGAAAGATCTCTAAAGCATCTTGCTTTTGAACTGGATGCATCTTATCCACAGTAGAATGGAATGAAGATCTGCATGGTATCACAGATTATTAGAAATACAGGCTGCCTCTATATATTTCTGCAGGGTGACTTTGTACACTTTAATATTTTTCATTAAGAACCTGAGTGTACTGAATTCACAGGATCATGACAGACCAATAACTAGAAGTTCATTGCAGTAGATTCTTAAGAATTACCAACTGATTCATGGCTTAATAATTTATGTCTCCTTTAGGAGTATACTCCGGTTCAATAATATATTGTGAAAGTATGCTAATTTTTTTATGCCTTGAGGATCAGAAAATACTGGGCTTAACTCATGCAAGTCCTTTTCCAGTAGGATTTGAGAGATGGACATGACTTATCACTTCATTCTTGATATTTCATGTTAACCTTTTAAATGAAGCCCAGGAAATTCTGCAGCCTATGGTTGGGGTCAGTGTCACTGCACTGTATCACTCTTCCTCTGCTATAGGCAGATTTCTAGATTCTGGTGGATGTGCAGTTACTGGCTAGGTCACTTCATTTGATCCTGCCCCTCTTCATCCCTATTAAGAGCAAATGACTACCATATTTAGGGCAGGCAAAGTCATTACTTCTTTTTTAAGCAGCTTTATAAAATTATCACTTAAGACATAGGCAAACATACATTAACAGAAAATAAAACAAACCATTTTAACCTTTTTCCATTGAAATACAATATACAGCTCATACATTTTCTTTGCTACTATCATCAGTCCACCATTACAAAAAATGCTGAACTCATACCTTCCCTTAAATCTCACTCCTCCTCAACATTATTATGCATGTGTTGTTCCCACAACTTCAATTTACTTCTATGTCATCTGCTCCTTCCCTTTTCTAAAGACCCTCTTCCAGTTAATGTGTCTCTTATAATATTCAGTAATTCAAATAAAGTTGGTGTGGACTTTGATTTCCATTTTCTAGTAATTGCTTTTTCTGACAGCCAAAATAATTCAATTTAATAAGGCCTTAATATGTCTAGGCAAATCAGATCCTGTATCCCAGCACAAAAGAATTATTTCCTTACTTGCAGTCATTTATTCATCCAATATTTCTAACAGAGTACTCTGTAGGGAATTTTATAAAATCGGCCAAACACATTACACTCCCAAAACATATGTTCCTAGCTACTTCTTTCTTCTCCATTGCATCTCCAATATTTGCTATCCATCTGAGGAAAAATTCTTTGATGTCTGTTTTGGGTACAAAATACCTATGCAAACACTTCCAAGCAAAGATCTTAAACCTTCTAGACATGGTTGCATACTTGGGAGCCATTCATATGTCTTCCCATTGATTTCTTGCAAATTGCTTTTCCAGTCTCTCTTCCCAAATGTTTCTAACCTCATCTGAGTTATCATGCACTATTTTATATGGTCTACTAATTATCTGCTTCTGTTATAGATTCAACTATAAACTCTAACAGAGCAGGTCTTTTATTTAAAATTCACCCATCTCTTTCTTATTGCCTGTAACCTGAGATCAAGCTCTGGTAGGAAAGACAGTCTCTAGCCTGCAATCCAAATGTCTTTCTGGCCTCATCCCACTCTATTACATATCCTGCTTGAGTTATTTGTTCCCAATAACTTAGTTCCCTTTTCAGGTTTCTCCAGTAAATTCCAGCCCTCTCTTACCTATTTTCTCTACCCCTATATGCAGTCATCTCAACTGGCAAAATCTCTTTTCTCTACTCTCATATTGGCTTAGTTCTTAGAATACTTTCTGCTACTTTAATTATAATATTCTGTATTGCTGTTATTATTCTTCCAAGGATCTGCATCAGAAATCCCACTCTCTCTCTCTATTTCTTGAACTTCCCCTTTGCTTCACCATCATCATCGTCCCTTTCCACTTTGAATTATAACCTTCTGCTTGTGTTATGTATATGAGCCTTCACTGTGTATCTCTAGAATATCACTTCAAATCAGGTAAACCCTACTACCTTGTTTTATTGAAAGGATCAACTTATCCCTCTTCACTTTTGCCCGCTTTCACTTCCAGAAAAAAAAAAAAACAATCATTCAATTCTTTATTAATTATTGTCCACAATCTCTCCTCAGGTTAATAAAAGTATGCCTGACCCATATACAAGACCAAAGGGACTAAAATATTTTTACTGCTTATATCTTATTATCCATAACCATAAATAAGCATTTCCAGTTTCTCAGTTTTTCATTACCTCTTGTTTAGTCTCTTCCCAAATAGCCTTAACAGAAGCCTTTTAATCCATACTCCTAAATATTGCATCTTATGTCCCCATAAATATGGGTATTACTGTACCAATTCATGTGTGGGTGCAAAAACATTACTTCTTTGTAGAAACTTTAAACACCCAGCGATGAAGTTCACAGTATTAAAAAGTGAATGAAAGCGCTAATCTACATTGTCCGAGTGTGGCTTTTTGGATAGTGGTTCATCGCTGGGTGTTTAAAGTTTCTCTTTGGTATTACTTCTTTGTACTTTTGTGGGGATATCATTGATCACTGACAGTTTCCTAGTTCAAAAGATTATGGCCCCTGATACCTGCAATGGTATACCTCCCATTTCCGAGGCAACTGCAGACTTCTTGCCAAGAGATGCTCTTCCCTAAGTTTAGATTGGACAATGTATATATTTTCATTTTTCCCAATGTTTCCTTTCATTTCATCAGAATGAAAAACAAAATAAGTGGTTGCCAGAAAGGGTCAAATCATTTAAAACATACATGCTTTCATTCCTTATTAACTACAGAATATCATCAGACAAACCTATAATCAAACAACAAATAAATAATAGCATCCAATAGTCAATCAGCAAATTGCATATAATTCTATGCACAATAAAAGACATTTTAAAAGAGCATTCCAATCGATATGTCTTAAGTTCAATAATAAATTCATAAAAACAGCTTCAATAAAAATAAAAAATGCATCCCACTTATATGTTATCTCTTTTAAACAATAATAAATTGTTAGTAGAGATTTTATCATTAATTCCTGGCTAATTTGTTGCATTTAATAATAATTTCTAGTATAATTCTTAGTTCCATCCTCTATCAAAAAGGGAAATCTTCCTCACACAAAATGTACACATTTTTTAAAATTCTGATATTAAATATAATGCTTATTCAAGGCATTGAAATTGTCCCCCTAGAGACTGCATAAAAATGATGATATATTCTTTTTTTTTTTTTTTTTGAGGGCATTTTCAATTTTGTCAATGCAAAACACCACACACAGGTCAAACAGTGGGCGAGATATACAACCCCCCTCCCCCCTTTGTGTTACAGCTGAACATTTCATTTAGTGCTATTACCTTACGGTAGTTAGAATTTGTAAAATGTATTCCATCAAAAATAATTCTACACTGATTGCAGCAACCACATTTTATCGTTTCATTAGCAATACAATCATTAATCTGGTCATGTTGTCCTTTTTCAAACAACTTTTTTTAAATTATATACATTATTGTGAACCAAACATGGTCCTTTCCCCAAAAACAACTGAAGGCCCGGGGGATCAATAACATTTCTCCAATTGTTTTCCAAAACATTTCTAACATCCCTGGTTGCACCGACGTATTCACACACCATAGCTCTACAATAATGTTTTCCATTTGTGGCATTATTACTGTTGATGTTATTAATAAGACCTGCATTCAAAACTGATTCATAATAAAAAGGTCTTCCAAAAATTACTTCTTTCATAACCTCCTCTATCAACTCAGAGGGGTAGATTCTGACACTAAACATCTTACCAACAACATTTAATTCCTCTAAATACATGTTCTCATCTGATATTAACCATGACAGTCTAATCATTTTTCCCTTCAGGCTGTTTCTTTTCTGCCGTGGTGGATAATAACTGCCATAATGTAACACAGAATTAGAATATGTTTACTTTCTATAAATAGTAGATGAAAATCTTTTAGCATCCATATGCATGTAAATCTTAACATTTAATAGTAAATTTTATCTGTATTAAGCTCTCCCTTAAATAAGAAAAAGCTGTTAGCTTTCAGTGTAACATTGTCTCCTGACCGTAAAATAATTATGTCATCAAGAAAATGTAGGTATAGTTTAAGATAGTTAGAAATTCTGGAAGAAAAAACATGTCTTCTCCCACCACCAGACCACAATATTGGCAAACACAGAAGCAGCAGAATCTCCCTTTGCTACTCCTGTAATTTATTTTAAAAAATGTATGTCCAAAAAATACAAAGTTGCTTGGCAATGTAACCTCTGTATTTTCCACCAACAAGTTTATAGACACCTGTTTGAAATCAGTGCCCTCTAATAAAGCTTCATTGAAACATTTGAGACCAATGTCATGTGAAATGACAAGAAAAAAAACAAGATTTTAACATCAACAACTAAGAAGGTCAAAGTTTTATCATATTTAAGATTTTGTTGCTCTATCAAGAAATGCCATGTGTCTTTCAATATATATATATATATATATATATATATATATATATATATATATATATATATATATATATATATATGGGTCTATATTAGATCAGCGAACGCTTAAAAATTGAATACTGATTGATCGACCTTATGTAAGCGAAAGCTTACAATCTCGAACTGTCAGATCAGCGATTTTTTTCCTAGGGAAAAAAATCGTTGATCCAAAACACATACACACAACACAAGCACACCGAACAAACAGAAATCCATACACATACATCTAAAATCTGACACCTAACCCTACACTAAACTATGCACACACCACTAACTATCCACTTACCTTAACCCAAACCCTAACCCTGGTCTGTCACTATCACACACTCACTTCACCCGCTCCCTAACCCTAACTCACCTAAATCTGCCCAAACCCTCATGTCCACACAATCGCACACATACCTAACCCGAGCCCTAACCCTAACTCACATAACCCACCCTAACACTCACATCCACACAATCACACACTTACCTGAATCCAACCAGTAACTTTTCACCACAGCACTGAAAATACCGAAGCAACAGTAATTTTTGTTGCTTCGATATTTTTAACTTTCGCTAAAATAAGGTTGATCAATCAGCGTTCGCTTGTTTACATGTTCACTGATCTAATATAGACCCTATATATATATATATATATATATATATATATATATATATATATATATATACATGTTTTGTTATGAAAAATACTATGTAAAACTGAAAATGAAGTGATCTGAGCAAGATCTATAAATCATACTAGGACATTTAGTGGTTGGGATAGCCTTGAAATGTTGTTATTGAAATATCAAGACTTGTAATGTGTTATTGTATAAGATTACCTTGATTATTCAATGTATTCCTAACGTTGCATAACAGCATGTGATGTTGAATTTCCTCCTTTGTATGTATATATTGTAAATATGTTAAAGTAATAAAAAAATTCTTAAAAAAAGATCTTTTAAACAACAATCCATATAGTTGCCAACCTTTTCCTTTTTAGATCCACCAGCCTCAACAATAGGTTGTAACTGGGGTTCTAAAATAACTTGTGAATCAATGTAATACCAAATATACTAGGTATAATTTGTTTAGATACATTCAGATAGCCAAACAATGCTTTATCAAACAACACATTGAAAAGCAGGTCTTCCAACAATAAATCTATTTTGTGGTAATTAAAATCAATTGTGTTCGTAGTAACTTCCAAAAAATTAACAGTTGTTTAAATAATCAAACATTTTTTGTGAGTAAAGAAACTGTGCATGATCACGCCCCCCCCCCCCTCTCTGGCTTCATAATTTCACCAAAATAGGACGTAGTCCCTTATGTTGATCTGAACTGTCTGTTGTCGCAAGACATCCAACAGCTATAGTGGTGCTTCCATTGCCCCTAACCCCTGTAGACCTTTGTCCCTAACTGCATTTTGTGAATAAATTTACTTTGTGTCAAACCTGATTACGTAGTATACACATACTCTGAAAGTAGGGTATTTTATAATATAATAATGAATCAGTTTAATAAATATGCATGTTTCATTAATTAGTGTAATGATATTGCTTATCTGGTGATGAATCAACAGAAGCAGTATCAAACTACACAGTCCCTTTTTAATCATGTCTTTCAACTGAGCAAGAAAAGGAGCTGGGGATTCAACCTTATTTTGCAGGTGCTGAAAGGATATAATTCAGGGATTTGGGGAGTTATAGTACAAAACAGAATAGCTGATTTCAATCTGCAGCAAAACAAAAAACAGCAGACAGTCCAAAATAAGAGAGTGTCGTTATGGCTTATCTTAACTCCCCACTATAGACTTCACTTATTGAGAGTGTTTATAATCTCATTGTATTTGAAGCTAATCACATAATGTTCTGATAGTCATTGCTCCCCTTTTGTTTGCATAACTTTAAAAAGGAAAATATAGAAATCTATAAATAAATAATTAAACTTATAGCAGTGCACAATTATGATCAATTCACTTCTGTGCAGCTCAGTCTGTAATGTCAGATGAAACTTTGCAAAGCACATGACATTTTTTTTAAATTAAGAAATACAAATATTAGTTTCAAATGATGTAAAATGATGCAGTAAAGGGTGAATCATATCTAAACTCATCCATTGAAGCTGCTTGAATCAATGTGTGGGTTTCTAGCCAATGTAGTCTCAACAAAGGTGAGGATTACCTAGGCTGTTATTGAGAGACTTTATGAGGACCAACCCACTCTATATGACAAGGATCATATTTATGGAGCTGCCATAAGTAGCAAGGCAACATTTTTGCTTGATCTTTTAAAGGCCAGGTCAAACACCATACTACAATTGAAATATGTTGCTTAAAGAATGTCTTTCACTTCACAGGCATTTCAAAATGAACGTGCACAAATGGATTCAAATCAAATCTTTGCATATTGATTTATTTTTGAAAGCCATTCTTGAATGAATCTCTGTGAAAGTACATAAATGCCAATCAAGGGTAGCTTCTACTTTACCCGAACTTTCTTCACCACAAAAAACACATATCTAAGAATGGTTTGCTAGGTCTACTGCAGGGGTGGCGCTAGCATTAAGTGCTATGTCCTCTAGATTGCATAGCTAGATAGATAAGGGGTTCTAATCTCACAGCAGTCAAAGTGTGTGTGTGTGCGTGTGTGTGTGTGTGTGTGTGTGTGTGTGTGTGTGTGTGTGTGTGTGTGTGTGTGTGTATATATATATATATATACGCATGTGTGTGCGTGTCTATGTGGAGTTGCATAAATATAACCTTAACTACTGCTGGCCTCAGTCAAGTAGTAGTCTGGTGGTCTGTCTCTGCTCTCATTATTCCCAAAGGATTTGATATCTTGGCAAGTCCGGACCACAATATCTTAATGCACATGAATTCAACCTACACAAAACACAAACATTTGCATTTTTGCAGCATAGCAAGTCCCCCCAGTACACCCCTGCATATGGGAACTGCTGCATCTCCACATACCTTGTTACTTACATTTAGCAAGTCTAAGATTATACTATCATGGAGAGGGGAACAACCTGATCTTTATATATTAGACCATTCCCTTCCATCAGTGACAGTGGTACATTAGGAGGGGAACAACCTGATCTTTATATATCAGACCATTCCCTTCCATCAGTGACAGTGGTACATTAGGAGGGGAACAACCTGATCTTTATAAATCAGACCATTCCCTTCCATCAGTGACAGTGGTACATTAGGAGGGGAACAACCTGATCTTTATATATCAGACCATTCCCTTCCATCAGTGACAGTGGCACACTAGGAGGGGAACAACCTGATCTTTATATATCTGAACATTCCCTTCCATCAGTGGCAGTGGTACATTAGGAGGGGAACAACCTGATCTTTATATATCAGACCATTCCCTTCCATCAGTGACAGTGGTACATTAGGAGGGGAACAACCTGATCTTTATATATCAGACCATTCCCTTCCATCAGTGACAGTGGTACATTAGGAGGGGAACAACCTCATCTTTATAAATCAGACCATTCCCTTCCATCAGTGACAGTGGTACATTAGGAGGGTAACAACCTGATCTTTATAAATCAGACCATTCCCTTCCATCAGTGACAGTGGCACACTAGGAGGGGAACAACCTGATCTTTATATATCTGACCATTCCCTTCCATCAGTGGCAGTGGTACATTAGGAGGGGAACAACCTGATATTTATATATCTGACCATTCCCTTCCATCAGTGACAGTGGTACATTAGGAGGGGAACAACCTGATCTTTATATATCAGACCATTCCCTTCCATCAGTGGCAGTGATACATTAGGAGGGGAACAACCTGATTTATATATCTGGCCATTCCCTTCCATCAGTGACAGTGGTACAATAGGAGGGGAACAACCTGATCTTTATATATCAGACCATTCCTTTCCATCAGTGACAGTGGTGTATTAGGAGGGGAACAACCTGATCTTTATATATCAGACCATTCCCTTCCATCAGTGACAGTGGTACATTAGGAGGGGAACAACCTGATCTTTATATATCAGACCATTCCCTTCCATCAGTGACAGTGGTACATTAGGAGGGGAACAACCTGATCTTTACATATCAGACCATTCCCTTCCATCAGTGACAGTGGTACATTAGGAGGGGAACAACCTGATCTTTATAAATCAGACCATTCCCTTCCATCAGTGGCAGTGGTACATTAGGAGGGGAACAACCTGATCTTTATAAATCAGACCATTCCCTTCCATCAGTGACAGTGGTACATTAGGAGGGGAACAACCTGATCTTTATATATCAGACCATTCCCTTCCATCAGTGGCAGTGGTACATTAGGAGGGGAACAACCTGATATCTATATATCTGACCATTCCCTTCCATCAGTGACAGTGGTACATTAGAAGGGGAACAACCTGATATTTATATATCTGACCATTCCCTTCCATCAGTGACAGTGGTACATTAGGAGGGGAACAACATGATCTTTATAAATCAGACCATTCTCTTCCATCAGTGACAGTGGTACATTAGGAGGGGAACAACCTGATCTTTATATATCAGACCATTCCCTTCCATCAGTGACAGTGGCACACTAGGAGGGGAACAACCTGATCTTTATATATCTGATCATTCCCTTCCATCAGTGGCAGTGGTACATTAGGAGGGGAACAACCTGATATTTATATATCTGACCATTCCCTTCCATCAGTGACAGTGGTACAATAGGAGGGGAACAACCTGATCTTTATATATCAGACCATTCCTTTCCATCAGTGACAGTGGTGTATTAGGAGGGGAACAACCTGATCTTTATATATCAGACCATTCCCTTCCATCAGTGACAGTGGCACACTAGGAGGGGAACAACCTGATCTTTATATATCTGACCATTCCCTTCCATCAGTGACAGTGGCACACTAGGAGGGGAACAACCTGATCTTTATATATCTGACCATTCCCTTCCATCAGTGGCAGTGGTACATTAGGAGGGGAACAACCTGATATTTATATATCTGATCATTCCCTTCCATCAGTGACAGTGGTGTATTAGGAGGGGAACAACCTGATCTTTATATATCTGACCATTCCCTTCCATCAGTGACAGTGGTGTATTAGGAGGGGAACAACCTGATCTTTATATATCTGACCATTCCTTCCATCAGTGACAGTGATACATTAGGAGGGGAACAACCTGATCTTTATATATCAGACCATTCCCTTCCATCAGTGACAGTGGTACATTAGGAGGGGAACAACCTGATCTTTATAAATCAGACCATTCCCTTCCATCAGTGACAGTGGTACATTAGGAGGGGAACAACCTGATCTTTATATATCAGACCATTCCCTTCCATCAGTGGCAGTGATACATTAGGAGGGGAACAATCTGATATTTATATATCTGGCCATTCCCTTCCATCAGCCATTCCCTTCCATCAGTGACAGTGGTACAATAGGAGGGGAACAACCTGATCTTTATATATCAGACCATTCCTTTCCATCAGTGACAGTGGTGTATTAGGAGGGGAACAACCTGATCTTTATATATCAGACCATTCCCTTCCATCAGTGACAGTGATACATTAGGAGGGGAACAACCTGATCTTTATATATCAGACCATTCCCTTCCATCAGTGACAGTGGTACATTAGGAGGGGAACAACCTGATCTTTATATATCAGACCATTCCCTTCCATCAGTGACAGTGGTACATTAGGAGGGGAACAACCTGATCTTTATAAATCAGACCATTCCCTTCCATCAGTGGCAGTGGTACATTAGGAGGGGAACAACCTGATCTTTATAAATCAGACCATTCCCTTCCATCAGTGACAGTGGTACATTAGGAGGGGAACAACCTGATCTTTATATATCAGACCATTCCCTTCCATCAGTGGCAGTGGTACATTAGGAGGGGAACAACCTGATATTTATATATCTGACCATTCCCTTCCATCAGTGACAGTGGTACATTAGAAGGGGAACAACCTGATATTTATATATCTGACCATTCCCTTCCATCAGTGACAGTGGTACATTAGGAGGGGAACAACCTGATCTTTATAAATCAGACCATTCTCTTCCATCAGTGACAGTGGTACATTAAGAGGGGAACAACCTGATCTTTATATATCAGACAATTCCCTTCCATCAGTGACAGTGGCACACTAGGAGGGGAACAACCTGATCTTTATATATCTGATCATTCCCTTCCATCAGTGGCAGTGGTACATTAGGAGGGGAACAACCTGATATTTATATATCTGACCATTCCCTTCCATCAGTGACAGTGGTACAATAGGAGGGGAACAACCTGATCTTTATATATCAGACCATTCCTTTCCATCAGTGACAGTGGTGTATTAGGAGGGGAACAACCTGATCTTTATATATCAGACCATTCCCTTCCATCAGTGACAGTGGCACACTAGGAGGGGAACAACCTGATCTTTATATATCTGACCATTCCCTTCCATCAGTGACAGTGGCACACTAGGAGGGGAACAACCTGATCTTTATATATCTGACCATTCCCTTCCATCAGTGGCAGTGGTACATTAGGAGGGGAACAACCTGATATTTATATATCTGATCATTCCCTTCCATCAGTGACAGTGGTGTATTAGGAGGGGAACAACCTGATCTTTATATATCTGACCATTCCCTTCCATCAGTGACAGTGGTGTACTAGGAGGGGAACAACCTGATCTTTATATATCTGACCATTCCTTCCATCAGTGACAGTGATACATTAGGAGGTGAACAACCTGATCTTTATATATCAGACCATTCCCTTCCATCAATGACAGTGGTACATTAGGAGGGGAACAACCTGATCTTTATATATCAGACCATTCCCTTCCATCAATGACAGTGGTACATTAGGAGGGGAACAACCTGATCTTTATATATCAGACCATTCCCTTCCATCAGTGACAGTGGTACATTAGGATGGGAACAACCTGATCTTTATATATCTGACCATTCCCTTCCATCAGTGACAGTGGTGTATTAGGATGGGAACAACCTGATCTTTATATATCAGACCATTCCCTTCCATCAGTGACAGTGGTACATTAGGATGGGAACAACCTGATCTTTATATATCAGACCATTCCCTTCCATCAATGACAGTGGTGTATAAGGAGGGGAACAACCTGATCTTTATATATCAGACCATTCCCTTCCATCAGTGACAGTGGTGCATTAGGAGGGAAACAGCCTGATTGTTATATATCTGACCATTCCCTTCCATCAGTGACAGTGGTGTATAAGAAGGGGAACAACCTGATCTTTATATATCTGACCATTCCCTTCCATCAATGACAGTGGTACATTAGGAGGGGAACAACCTGATCTTTATATATCAGACATTCCCTTCCATCAGTGACAGTGGTACATTAGAAGGGGAACAACCTGATCTTTATATATCAGACCATTCCCTTCCATCAGTGACAGTGATACATTAGAAGAGGAACAACCTGATCTTTATATATCAGACATTCTCTTCCATCAGTGACAGTGGTGCATTAGGAGGGGAACAACCTGTTCTTTATATATCAAACCATTCCCTTCCATCAGTGACAGTGGTACATTAGGAGGGGAACAACCTGATCTTTATAAATCAGACCATTCCCTTCTATCAGTGACAGTGGTACATTAGGAGGGAAACAAAGACCATTCCCTTCCATCAGTGACAGTGGTACATTAGGAGGGGAACAACCTGATCTTTATATATCAGACATTCTCTTCCATCAGTGACAGTGGTGCATTAGGAGGGGAACAACCTGTTCTTTATATATCAAACCATTCCCTTCCATCAGTGACAGTGGTACATTAGGAGGGGAACAACCTGATCTTTATATATCAGACATTCCCTTCCATCAGTGACAGTGGTACATTAGGAGGGGAACAACCTGATCTTTATATATCAGACCATTCCCTTCCATCAGTGACAGTGGTACATTAGGAGGGGAACAACCTGATCTTTATATATCAGACCATTCCCTTCCATCAGTGACAGTGGCACACTAGGAGGGGAACAACCTGATCTTTATATATCAGACATTCCCTTCCATCAGTGACAGTGGTACATTAGGAGGGGAACAACCTGATCTTTATATATCAGACATTCCCTTCCATCAGTGACAGTGGTACATTAGGAGGGGAACAACCTGATCTTTATATATCAGACCATTCCCTTCCATCAGTGACAGTGGCACACTAGGAGGGGAATAACCTGATCTTTATATATCAGACATTCCCTTCCATCAGTGACAGTGGTACATTAGGAGGGGAACAACCTGATCTTTATATATCAGACATTCCCTTCCATCAGTGACAGTGGTACATTAGGAGGGGAACAACCTGATCTTTATATATCAGACCATTACTCAGTGACAGTTGTGCATTAGTTGGCTATTGGCATATTTCTTTCTTAAACAAGAGGAACTCTAGATGAGAGGAACTTAACATTAACTCTCTCAATGAGTTGTCCCTCGAATAAAAGGACTTCATGCAAGATATTACCAAGGAAGGAACTACAAAAGGTGATTTTAACTTTAAAGAGACTGTACAGACTAGCTGTTTGAAGAATCAGTTTTATGGTTCAGGTAGCGATACTTGGTTGTAAACTGCTACCAATATTTTCATGTTTTCATAGTTGTAACACAGTCTTTACTGGTAACTAGCAAAACAATAACTTTTTCGAAGGAGGAAGTTCAATGTATATATCTCTAATCAAAACCTCTTGAGGTTGCAATAATCTCATATGGTCTCTAATTAGACTTCTTTGGAATTGCAGTAACCTCACAAACAGGTTGGTTACAAGATTTTCTAACTTCCTGGGCAAATGCAGTGCTATAAAATATTAGACAAAAGTATTTACTAAACCCTCTCTATTTCTAGTCAGACATAAATTGTTCACAAAAATCAGACATGGTTTAAGACTTTCCAATAAATGTTTGATTAGCTTTCCTGCTCAAAACATTAACTAGGTGAGGTATAAATTACTTATCTATACTGTATTCAAAATACGAGCCTCCACAGAAAAATATAAATAATTGGTATCTAAGGAAATTGACCAAGAAATGTAATTTAATTATAACTTCATATTGTTGGCATTCCAGAGCACTAGGATCAACTATAAAATACCTAAGTTATCAGTACATAAAGGTCTGGCTGAACCTTTAAACTGGACCCCTCATCAGTTCACCAGCAATGCAGTCAGGTTAGCTTAGCTATATACAATGAAGATATTTCATTGTTTATAGTCTGTTAAAAAGGGCTACGTTCAAGTTATACTTGTTAAATCTGATTAACTGTCAGTTTATTATCTTCAAGCAGCCTAACAGTTTCACCTGATTTCAGTACGAGTACCACAAAAGCAAGTCATTCTGAATAGCGCCCATGAGTTAAGATTTTTTGAACACTCTGTATTTCTCCTTTTTATCTTATCCCATATTATATCAATGTCCATACCCAAGCAGGTAACACACTCATCTTTGATTCTAGAAGATACGAAAACTGGGAGGTTCTTTCCCATATAGGTTTATGGGTTAATTTTATACTACTGACAGTATATCATGGTATAATGGGTGTAACTGCACTTTTGGGGTACCATATTTCATATGAAATACTAAACCAAAGTCCAGCCTGTCTGAGCTGGTGATAGCTCAGATGCATGTAGAAGAACCAATTGCACTCATTGCAAAAAAAGTAGGGGGAACTCTCCTAGCCTCCTTGCCAATATGAATACCACCTCAGGTCTTCACTGATAATAAGCTATGCCTAGCTGACTAACCCCATCAACAAAAAGTAAAACAGCAAGTAAAAAAAAAAATAAATAAAAAACTGAAATAACTAAAACAAATATACATGTTTGACATTTGCAGAAATATGAATATTACCACTGGTTCCTTTTAACCTACAGATTTGTTATTTAGAGGCAAATTCATATTAAATAAGATTTTTCAGAACATATGTGCTTTATCTTCCCCCAATGTAACTGAATGTTTATTCTGGCAGCTTTTTCCCAGCAAATCTAGTCTGTTACATTATACTGTTATCAAGGGTGGTATATTCCTTTGCTTCCTAATAGTAATGTTCACAACAGTAGCTACCAATATTATCCGTATAATATTTCAGCACAAGGTCGAGTGGCGTTCAAAAGACATGCGTGAATGGGCGTGCCTTCGTTGAAGGTTGGGCATCGGGCTGGCAACTCAGCACCGTAAAAATCTACTGCCAATCATTAGCGGACCGGACCCTAACCAGGAAAAGCCGAAAGAAGAAGAAGATCAGTTGTGTACAGTACTGTTTTGCTTACTTGTCTGAAATGTGTGCCCTCATTATAGTGAAACTACTCCCCTTCTAGTTCAATTCTAGTAGGAATACATTAGCTTTCTGAATATCCAGGATTGAAGAATGTGCAAAGAAAATGCCTGCCCAGTTTCTTGTTTCTACATAGTCCTCCCAACAACTGATCCTCTAAAGTATGTACCCTACCAGAACCTAAATATAAAACTCCCACCCAAGTCCCAACCTATCTTATTGGTCCCTTAGCATAAACCTCCACATCCTTTCCTAACACAAAAGTCCCTTATTGCTCCCTAAAGCTAAAACTCCACCCCCTCCTAAAACCAAAAGTCCCTGATTGCTCCCTACCCCTAAAACTCCAACCGCTCTCTAAGAAATTAAATTCCCCAGTAACCACCAACCCTAAAACTCCTGTTCCACTCCCTATACCTAAAACTTCCTTCCAGCCCCCTAACCCTAGAATCCCTCTCCTACTCCCTAACTTAAAACCTCTCCCACCCCCAATCCAAACCCCTTCCTGCTCCCTTCCCATGCTTACATTTTGAGTTCAAGCATGAGTAACGGCCCATAGGAGCTACAAGGCACTTGAGCCCATGACATAGCAACAATGATTTTTGAGCACATGGGAAATGAGTGCCTGTAGAACACCTCACATATGCACTTGCATGTATTACCCTTTTCTAGTCTTCCTTAACAGTCTTAGCAACAAAAAGAATTATTTCAGTAATTAACTGTATTTTCCCAATTCACAAAAGTTGTATCAAATGCAGTCAAAGTATGTACATTTCTCATTTTTATTGAAATTTCTCATGACTTAAAAATTCTCATTAAACACATGCTGCCATCTTTCTCAGGTTCAAAACAATTGGTAATTGATCTTATCCATCCCATTTCTAAATAGTTATATCAAATGCAGTTAAAGAACATAAATTTACCACTTTGTTATAATTTTTTCTTATCTTTTACACTCAGTTTCTCAAAAGTGCTGAATTATTGTAATTATCAGAAACCTTCAGCTCTTTCAAAACATCATCACCAAAACTATGTGTTATATCTTGAACAGAAATTCCAATACTTTAGATGGTTTAAAGCCTTTAATAAGTGATCCAAACTTTATTGTAAGAAGACAAGCTGAACAGCTCAGAATATTAAAAAAAAAATTTCAGTAAATGGGAGGCAAAACAAGACTGATCTGGTTTTAGTAAGCTTCTAAAACCTGTTGTGTCACTGTGTAACTTTCGCTGCAAGCCACAGGCACCACCTAGTGGCAAACTATAATGTGAGTACACAAAATATTGCAGTTTATATTCAAGTGTGTCTCTAATTTACCAGCCGTATTGTTACTGCAGCATGAAAGAAGAAGTTATAACATTCTTATACAACACGGTATAGTTCATATCATTTAATATGTGAAATTTCAACCAAGTTATGCATTATTACTGTTGTATATCTTTTTTACACGTTAGCTAACATTGATTTAATTCATATGAGGGATAAAATATCCACTCATATAGGTGTTGAAATGTGGTGTGTAACATCAAACACTTGAGAGATTTAATGTCATTCGCCATTTGCTGTAGTCATTATTTGGTTCTTTTGGTAGCTTTGGTCTTTTAGGTTTTGGCAAAGGGTACTTCAGTATTACATAGGGGAACCCATAACTACTCTCTGTGTCTCCTGCAGAAGAATAACTCCTCCCTAGAGATGTAACATATGGCATGTTAGTGAGTCTGTCAAATATGAATGTTGGGGGTAGAGTTAAGGATATTATATGACTATGAGTTAACAGCAGTTATGATCATTTAGACTAAAAAGATAAAACAATACAAAAAATGTAAACATGTCTATATAAGTCAAGCCTGAACTTCAAAATGATTTGCAAAATTAATATGACAAGGGGAGGGAGCATGCCATCCAAATGTAAATTGTTTATTAATAATCACAGTGTAGGACAGTTAGCTTATTACACGAAGCAGGGAAGAGGAGAACTACTATATGTGTTGTATTTAACATACTATATTTAAGTTACATAACCATGACGTCCTTTGAAATAGCTGCCTTAGAGTTGTTTTATACAGAGCCAAATAGAAAAACATTATATTTGCAACAACCGTTTTTATATTATTGTGTCTTACACTTAATTACTGTTGGACCAGATGCTGTGAGGTGTGAATAAAGGTTGAAGGGTTGGCAGGGTGTCCTAATGGTTAAGGTGTGTGCCTTACGAATACAAGGTGCAGGGTTCAAGTCTCACAAGGGATAATTGGCTAGGCTTAAAATGGCTCACAAGGGCAGTGAGCGTAGTACTAATCTATGAACCTAAGAATATTTTAGGGTTGGGAGGGTGGCCTAATGGTTAAGGTGTTTGCCTTATAAACACAAGGTGCAGGATTTGAGTCTCACAAGGGTTAATTGGCTAGGCTTAAAATGTCTCTCAAGGGCAGTTAGCTTAGTACTAACCTATGAACTATGATATCCTCTAAATAATTTATCTCCAAAGATAATGGTTTTGTTGTACTTGCAATGATGTACTGGAGACTTGTAAATGGGAAGCAAGTCAGCCTTTTGGTTAATTGCAGTCAGTATTCTATTTTTAGGGGTGAGTAACCTTGCAGAAGCAAACGAATAAAAATTCTTTGAAAAAACATAACAGTTTAATAAAACCAAGTGCAGTAAGCACACAGTGTGCTAACTAATGCATATGTTACAAATATGTCTTACATCACTCAGTTTATTACTACAAACGATAATGCTCTGAGTTGTGAACATCTCTATGAGACTAGGGTTTATCCGTATACACATTCCTTTTGCTCAGCCTTTGCTAATGAAATTTCTGTTCTTGTTCATATTACATGGATTTTGTGGTCCATTTTTTACTTGGTACAAATTCATTATGTTAATATAGAAAGCTTTCTCTGAATTTGGAATTTAGAAAGCTTTTGTTATTGATTACACACCAGTAGCTTTTGTTTGTTCATTGTATGCTAGTTCAGCAGTAGCTTCTGTGATGTGTGTGTGTGTGTGTGTGTGTGTGTGTGTGTGTGTGTGTGTGTGTGTGTGTGTGTGTGTGTGTGTGTGTGATTTCAGTTTACAAGTTATATTTAGCAAAACAGCACAGAAACCTTTTATGTCATTAAGATAACCCTGATACCTAGCACTATAAGTAAAAACAATATATATATATATATATATATATATATATATATATATATATATATATATATAAACATTATGAAATAAGTACATGTGACAAAATTAAATTAACACTGAATGTAAATTTCTAGAAATGGTGACAAAATACAAAGGTGAAAGAAATGACAGCTAAGGTGTTTCAAAATGTGACTGTGCTTGAGGAGGCATTATTGTCATAATGCGTAAAGTGTTTAGCTGCAGGAACCTGGTTTAAATGCTGTCAGCTGCTGTCTGCATACTGGATGGTACTGAGAATTCTCTTGCTCCAACATTACCCAGCAAATGGATCAAGAATATTCCACTGGGGCTAGTATAACAAATAATGTAAATGATTCTCCGATAGAAATTTACCTGCGCTGTCATACTTTCTGTGAGTTAATTGCTCTGTTATGGTCACTGCTTTGTAGTATGGTCTTATGTTTTCACTGTCAGTGTCACAACCTTGACCCCTAGGTCCATAACATGTGAACACATGAAAACAAGCAATTGCTAGGAAGATAGCAGTCTACAGGACTTATGTGACATTAATGCAAAATATGCAAGCCCAACTTGTATAGTGAAGAGAGAAAAATAATATAATAGCCAAAGTCTTGAAACTAGGGGGTCCATTTTAAGTAAATTTGGTCCTATAAATTGTTTTCCTGATTGTGTGGTAAGAATAAAGTTCTGGTCACAGTGAAGTGGTACAATGAAGCATAAAATGCTGACCTTTGACTTTCAGCTATAAACTAAGTGATGTGGAATAAATCCTGTTGTTAACCCTTTGGCTTTCAGTAGTAAATTATCTGATTCAGAATAAAAGTCTGTTCAATAAACAAGTGAGTAGGTTGTTCCCTTTTCTGATTATACAAGATAGTGAGGGGAAACATTCCTTACAGGCATACGTATATTTATTAACCTGTAACCTATATTATCAAAATGTTGTGGTACATAATCTGCAAATGTATATCAAAGAGCCAAGTACATAAAATGCAACCTGTCATTAAACAAAATGTATGAAAAAGCATATCAACTGTAGTAGTCCAGGTATTCAAGTGTGTGTGTGTGTGTGTGGGGGGGGGTCTTGAAAATCTCAGGTGCAAGTTATAATTTTTTTCTTTTTACAGCCTTTGTGGAATAAAAGTTTTACTTCATTCATGAGAGATACCAGAAATCTATGCCAGCAGATTTCCAATGAAGGGCACAAAGGATTGAAAATATGTTTCTATTTGATGAATGTTACTCACTAAATCATGAAATGTTTAAATAAGGAAAATGCAAAGATCAGCAAAAACTTACCAGATATAATTTCGTCAGCCATTAATGGGGAAACCATTGAATTTTGAAACAGATAATACATTGTGCTAGTGTGTCATAAAAGAGAAGAGAAGATGAAGCTGAAGTGCCAGCCTGCATCATTTTTTCTTCAGATGGCCAATGTCTAGTTTAACTGCCTCAGCGAAGGCTGTTATTTTAACGTGTGAATAGGTAAGGTAGAAAAAGATGAACACTTCATGAACTTGCTGCATGTATACAAAACGTACCGATGGCTGTTATTTTAACGTGTGAATAGGTAAGGAAGAAAAAGATGAACACTTCATGAACTTGCTGCATGTATACAAAACGTACCGATGGCTGTTATTTTAACGCGCGAATAGGTAAGGAAGAAAAGATGAACACTTCATGAACTTGCTGCATGTATACAAAACATACCGAAAGCTGTTATTTTAATGCGTGAATAGGTAAGGAAGAAAAGATGAACACTTCATGAACTTGCTGCATGTATACAAAATGTGCACAAGTGCTGATGGAAGAAGTCTTGTAGTTTATGTTGTCTGTCTGAGTGTTGTGCTTAGCACAGTACCTATATATCTGCCCCTCCTACACCTCACCCCCTTCTTATCTTCTATGTGTTCTAGGCATCCTTAAAAATCTCTAAATATACACTCTATCAGTGTTTTTGAAAATATATTGAAGGGCCCCATCAATGCTTCTGTGAAGAAAAATTTACTTAGCCAGCCTTAAACTGTTCCCCTTTCAACTGAACACCTTCTCTTTGTCTCCTAGCAATATAATATATGCTATAATCTGCTTTCTCTCCTCTCATCCAGCCCTTTCTTCTCTTATGGTCACTGGATCAGAACACAATACTCCATCTTTGATTTTGCTAGCTCCTTGTACAGTTTGAGGAGGAACATAGTATCTCTCAGGTCCAGTCATGTATCTCTATACCCCATTATCCTATTGGCTTGTCAGCTACCCTTTCAATTTACATTTCATGATTCAAGCTAGGGTTGGTTATAATTCAGATTCTTATCTATTCTGTCTTCCTCAGAAGCACCTCTTTTAGTAGGCATGCTTTTTCTGGCTCCCCCTTACCAAAGTCTACACCTTTGTATGTTTTTGTATGAAACCCAGCTAACACCAACCTGCCCACACTGCAGGCTGAGAGAGGTCGCATTAGAGCATGATCTTAATTTTGGTGATTATGGTTTCAAGTATAGTAATGTCACCGAACAGGATGAACCTTGTCCCTTATCATGTTGTAATCCAAGGCACAAACATGCTAGATATGACTGGTTCTAGATCTGAGTGCAGTGGCACATCAGTTGTTGCCTTTTTTATATAGACAGCTCTCCTCTTCTCTTTGTTTCTCTTCTCTTCTATTAGTCAGTTTCCTGTACATCTCGTTATTTTTTCACCTCTCTTGATTCCCCATAATTTCACAACCTTTCTTCTGTGAGGAATTAAGTCAAAAGTCTTGCAGATGTTTAGTTAACCAACATACATAGAACCATGTTATGGATGGCATAGTCATAGAAACTGCATCAAGCTGGCCTGGCAAAATCCTTGCTTTTTTAAACAATAGGCCCCTGGTTTGTCTGGGTCTTTTTGTTGTTTTTCCTATGTGGATTTTCTGTGTGGCCTTTTTACATGTTGCTTTGGTCCATCTGTAAGAGAATTAGAAATCAGAAATTCAACCAGTCTGACCAAAGAAAATTTTTATAACATTTCAGATGGAAATGAGGCTAAGAGCTCTGTACCTTCCCACCTCATTCCACTCTCATCCTTGCAAAACATCTAGTGTTGGCATCCTCTGGCCCTTCTTTACCACTAAGGTTAGAGACTCTCTACTTTAGCCAGTGGTTGATAAGATACTATTGTAAAGTATTTCAGCAGCTAATATTGTACACAATTTATACTCTGCATCTTATCTCTCTGAAGTTCTTTGAAATGTTCACCATAAATATTACTGCTATAGGGAATACTAATATGAATGGGATACAGCCAAATGTAGACCCAGCCTGACCTGTTTCATCAGCTATATGTTTGCAGCAAGCATCATGTTGCACATTCCTACACCACAGCTATTTGAGGGATGTTTATCCATAAATAAAAATGCACTCTGTCTTTCACTCAATTCTACTTTGCCATTTGAAAAGCATGGCTTGTCTGTTTTACTTCTTATTTCTGTTTTACTTCTGGTTATTTCCTAGACCTTATTCTGTGGAAATGTTAAATAAAATTATTTATTTTCTCTCTTTTTTTTACTAATGAGTGAGATGAAAGACTATTGGTTTGTTTCATGTAAAATTCATGAACCTTAATATTCTGGATTTTCTTCATGATTCATTCTCAGTTATTATCCATCTTGCACTTATCGTCTGGATCATTCTTAATCTACCAATGCATTTCTATGGAGAAGATAGGCTTCTGGGCGAATAATAAGTTTTTCATGCTCCTGCAACCACAAATAGATGTTTATCCATGCTTGTATAAGGACACTGTCTAATTGTACTATAGCTTATGTGAGTGCATCAAGAACCATCCTTTATAGATGATGCACCTCTAGATACTCATTTTATTCCATTTTCCAACTGATAAAGTCTATATGCAACTAGAAGAAAAGGATGAGGCAGTAGAGAACTTGAAGAAGATATTCTAGTCTCCTCTCCTGAAAGTCTGCAGATTCTAGCCATCTAAGTCTATTCATTTTTACAGTAGGTAGACCAGCCAAATGCAATAGCACAAAAAATGGGTTTACTATTACAATTTCGACAATGTTTTTGCTAGTAATTACTTACTCGAAAAACATTGTCAAAATTAGCAACCTCGGCCAATCAAAATAATGAAACATAAATTGGCATTTTTCAAAGCTACCTCAGCATCTGGTGACGTTCAACACAGGTTTTGCAGGGGGGGCAAGCACTCCTGCACCCCCTCACCCCCTCACCCCCTGCTACTTATATGTTACAACTCCGAGATCGCACTACAGTAAAGAAAAGGGCAAAGTTCCCAATCCCCACTGTGTGATCTCTAATCAATATATGGATCTTACAACAGCGAATGCACACTAGCATTCGCTGTTGCGGGTTTGACATATTTTGAATCGCCGTTATGAGACTTTGACAAACTGCCTTTCAACAATCAAAGTTCGCATAACAGCATTCGAAATTTTGATTGTAAACCAAAAAATGTAGCATGAAAAGAACTACAAAGTCTGGAAAGTAAACTGTTACCAATCCCAGCAGAATAGACAAGGACAAGGCAAAACTTTTAATAGCACCAACCACTGACAACCCACTGTGTTATCAATTTACTAAGTCAATCCCGTTTACCCCATGAAGAAGATTTATCAGTTTTTGTATTGCAATGGTATCAAGCCACTACAAACAAAAAGGTCAGGGAAATTTTGTCAACAGATTATACCACAGAATTACGTGCCAGAGCACTTCCAAGGCCTCTCCCTTCTGCTTCAAGACACCAAGTAGATTAGGCCTTGTTTCTTTGTCAACTTTTACTGACAACAACTTTTTCAGGACAAAGAACATGTTTTTATTCAACAAATGTCATAGTTCCAAAAAAGCAAAATGACTTCAGATACTTAAGATACTAATATCTCCTCTATTTTATGATGTTTTATGGTAGCTTTGGGTATGACGGATACTTATTCCCATTGGCAAGGCATACAGCATGTTTTGCATGCTCTGGGTGGCAAACTTTAGCTTTCAATTCCTTGACTTGCAATTTGGCCTTTCTCTTTCATACAGGAGCACTGTACATCCATGAAGTGCTTATGCAGCTTTTCAGCACAATACACCAGCACATACACATACAAATGGAGACATACAGTACCGAAGAGTGCATGGCTTTGCTCAAATGAGGCAGCTGAGTAGTGTAGCAGCTACATAATGAGACCAATCTGTGTAGTGATAGAGCTGTACAGAAGAACAGATAGCATGGCTATATGCCTCATATGAGTAAGCTAAGCAAATGTTTTGCTCACCATATTGTGAGGATCTTGGGATAAAAAGCTGTATATGTCTATAACCACTGTCTGACATTGCATATTACTTGACAGAGCTGTGCACCTGTTATAGGTATATAGAAGAGTTCTGGCCCATTTCTTAGCGGTCCTAAAGCAGTGCAACAGAAAGCAGTACTCTATGTATGCAGTCATGCCAGGTGGCATCTCCAGTTTGTTAAAGGGATCTTTACACATAGACTTTGTTATGATGCTTAATATAAGGTGGAAAGGGGAATTTTTTAAACTAGGAAAGGGTGAATATGGCAAGCAAAGTACACAGAAGGAAAACATATAGGAATGCACAGGCTGGCAAGAGATTGATTAACTTTTTTTTTTATGGCTAGATCCCCTGATTCAGATGAGGGGGAATGCTGACAGGAAAAAAGGGGCAGGAAAAGAGGGGGAGAGGTGAGTGTTCAGGGCCAAACAGACAATTGTATAGCATGACAGACCAACAGTGGTGGATGTGTACCCACTAGGATGGGGAGACACAGGATTGACAGAGATATACAGATGACAGAACAATGGTGATGAGGATGGTTGGGCGATGTACAGCGTTCGTGTCTGGGACACAGTCAAAAGAGAGAACACCGGGCTGGAGATAGGTGGGATGCAGGCAGCATATACAAAGTTATCAGGCCCAGAGAGGAACTATGCTGACCTACTGACAGCAAACAGATCATTATGTCCAGTGATATAAGCATGTCTGTCAGCTATCAGCCTGGCTTGTAGACCAGCTGAGTGACCAAATCAGACATCCAGTCCAGGAAGCATTCAATGTGGTGAAATTGAACATCCAGCTCCATTTTTCCCACCAATTCTGTCACCTGTTGTTGTGTCTAGCCCAGTATAATCATTACAGCCAGGCTTCTTGCAAGGATCAAAGGTCCTTACCCACTTCCAGTGAGACACTCCCATCCCTATTAACCTTCTAGCTGCAACCACATTAGGGACAGGCAGTCACCACCTACCTCTTGCAAGGCACTTCCATCCCCATCAGGCCCTTATCTACAGCCACAGTAGAATGAGATAGTCACCACCCAACTCCAGTGAGGCACTCCAATCCACATTATCCTCCCTAGCTACAGCCACAGTAGGATCAGGCAGTTTCCACCCACCTCTAGTGAGGCACTCCAATCTACATCATCTTCACTAGCTACAGACACAGTAGGATCAGGAATCACCACTCACTTCCAGTGAGACACTCCCTTCCCCATCACCTTCCCTAGCTACAGCCATAGTAAGAGCAGGTAGTGGGGACTGGCACTGGGTGCTAGATGAGACAGTTACAACTCTGTGAAGTGCATATTTCCTGAGTGTTCTAGTCTTCTGTAGAATCACACAGGTTGGTGTGCAAGTTACTCCCAAAACTACTATGAATCACAACACTGTTTTTGTTGTATACTTTTGCATATCATTACTGCTTCATTTGGGTATGCACCTTTATTTACATGCCATTACGTGAATATTTGCATACATAGAATAATGTGCTTCACTGCCCTGTAGTGTCATGCAGTATATTTCTGTAAATTGCCAATAAATAAGTAAATGAGTGTGGGTATTTGTGTGTGTGTGTGTGTGTGTGTGTGTGTGTGTGTGTGTGTGTGTGTGTGTGTGTGTGTGTGTGTGTGTGTGTGTGTGTGTGTGTGTGTGTGTGCACGCGAGTGTTTGTGTGTGGCTGCTAACAATACAAATGCATTGCATACTAAGGAATTTGACTACCTTGCATTCATGGAGTCATGTATGCATTCCATTCAATCAAAACCTTAAATTTCAAGTTACTTATAAAGGTTGAAAGAGAATAAGTAAATCTTATACTATTTGCTCACGTTTACTCTACTAGCATAAACATCAGTAGCAAAGCTCACAGCCTTGCCTTGTACCAACGAAATACCAAGATAGCAGTATGGAAAACCTCTGCATCTTGGATATCTTAACCTAACTTCTTTGAAGGTTTTGGTTTAATTTTAATTTTATTATTCATTTGTTAACTGGTAAAGTGACCACAAAAGAAAAGGTAAAGACAGCATATGCTACATGGACAGTCTAATGTTGCAATCAACCAACATATTTTAAACTGAGAGGATACAGGAGTACCCCCCCAAAAAAATGCAAACATCCACACAGTGAATGGAGGTCAGGACTGAATCCCTGGATCTTTGAGGCACAGATTTTACCATTAAACCACTATGCTGTCCAAAGAGTATTTCATCTGTACTGCATTCTGCCTACATAAGGTCATAATACACTTCTTGCAATGATGCAGTAGGTCTCATGGCAGAATGTTTGATGTCACAACATAGAATTAGAGCCAGTATAAGCTACTGAGCTAAACCCGTAAAGTACTTGTGAAAACAGCATCATTCATATAGGTAGCAGCCAAATGCTGAATCTGTATATACAGAGAATATATAAAGTACTCAGGTTCTACTACCTGTTCTGGGGAAAATAATGCCTACAACCAGGACAGCCTGCTTTTGCAACTGTGACTTTTGTCTTGATTTTCTCGCAACTTTCTAAGTTTATAAGAGCAATATTTAAAATATGTCCCTATTTCACAGCCTCCCCCAATATTTTAGGCTTTATCCAGATATCTTGAGTTAAGAGGTTGAGAGATATGCATACCTCTTAACTGCTGCTGCCACTGCTTGATCATTCAGTCTCTTCTTTCTCTCTCTCTCTCACACACACATACACACACACACACACACACACACACACACACACACACACACACACACACACACACACACACACCCTTACATGTTCACACATGTCAAGTACACATACATTCAGACATACACACACACGCACATGTGCACACACACACACACACACACACACACACAGACACACACAAACACACATACACTTTCACGCAAGTCAAGCATACATACACTCGGACATAAACACAAACACACACACACACAAACACACACACACACACACACACAAACACACACACACACACACACACACACATAATTTTCTATATTTTTTTAAATAATCAGTTACTTTTATTTTACACTCACTAAAAACTGCTTAGTGAGAGTAAAATAATGGCTCAATCAGTCTCACTCTCCCTTTCATGCACACATACAATCACACAGGCAGACATAAACACACTTATGCACTTTTCATTTTTTATAAACATTCTGTAGTTATTTTAATTTTACACTCGCTAAATAGCAAAAGCACTGTTTGGCAAGCATAAAATAATGATGACCATTAGCTTACTGACTGTACGAGTTCCACAGTAGCTTAATATGCTTCCATGGACTCATTTTTCAGTGGGCATTATCTGTACATTAACACCCTGCTGAAGAACATTCGTTCTCCAATCAGAGTGCCAATGTACAGTTTGCCCATTCTCTAAGTGTATGTAATTACACTCACCCATACTGTGTGTTGCACTATTTTACATCCACAGACAATTAGTTAGAGGTCTGGTACAGTGAACTGCTAGAATATAGAATGTTATATTTACACTGGTATATTTTCCTTTCTATGGTTTAGGATTTAAAAGCTTCTTCAGTTTTCCTTATGAACCTTTGTGGGTATGATAGCTTTGCTTGCTACTTCTGGAATGCCAAACAGAACTGAATAGGATGTATTGTGTACTCTGATTTACAGCTGAGCTTCTCTCTAATGGCCAGGGTATGAGAAAACAGCAACATACCACTATGGAGATGTAAATAGTGATAAAGATCAGGCCAAGGGACACATGTCCACTTTCAGCTAAATCCCACTCATATCAATACTACCCACAGCAGTTGTTCAATTATCTGTGTATCATTCACTGCAGTGAGAATTCTTATGCCAAGTATGCTTTTGTTCTCTCCTTCCTACCTTGTTGTTTTCCATCTGTTTACTTATCACATGTTTAAATTTCTCCCTACTTACCTTCACATTCTTGCACTCTTTTATTTCATCCACTGTAAATGAAGAGTCAGAGCTATTTTAATATGTATCAACATTTCTAACACACCCAATACCCTGCTACTTCTTCCAACAATAATCAGTGTGTATGACAAATGTATTTGCCCACCCTTCACTTCTGAGGTCATCAACTTGTACAAGGCTGCTTTGGCCTCCTGAATAACCATTGCTACCTTATCCTGGTCTTTCTATACATACCTATTTTGTTCGTCATCCTCTCGTATTGATTTTTTTTTTTTCATTTATGTGCCCATTACCTTAATTGTTGCTAGATATTTTCCATCTCTTCCCAAAGTCTCGTCTTCTGATACAAGACTACATTCCTTTCATTATTCTTTCTCCAAAATCCCCCCCCATCGTTCTTTTACTTCTATACATTTCTGACATAATTCCATATTATTTCTGTCTGTGTTCTATCAGGTGGAAGTCTACCATCCTGTAATTCCAGATGTCTGCCTTGCCATACAAGCATTGTGAAGTACGCTGTGGCATAATCCCCGTTGCTATGTGATACTCTCATCACTGCCAGTGTCACTCATCCACAATGCTGAGGAAAGGATTAAGAATGTTTCCTTTGGCTTGAACCACTGTATGCTTGAGTCTAGTTTCTGCAAGGACTCTTACCATTTTAGTTATCTTAAATAAGCTGCATAATGGTATCTAGCAGTGCTCAAAGATTAGGTCTGCCATAACTACTATTCGCATCTTCTTTCATCATGAACTTATTCAGCTTCTGAGCCTAACAGCATCATTCATTTCTGCATCTGTTGATCTGTATAACACAACTATCAGAGACTTAATACCTCTCCTGCTAAGATCAGGGCCAGGATATCACACTATCCTTCCATCCGTCATTCTCTCCATATCATCAGTGTCTCCTACAGTGTGTTTTATCCCTTCCCAAATACACTGTGACATTTTCACCTCATTTGTTTTCCCTGTCTCTTTGAAATGCATTAATCCAGGTATTACTATATGGTAATTCCTCTGCAGCGCTGCCTTCTCTTTAAATAGTGATCAACTCGCACATATGTCATCTCGTATTCCACAGGATCACCTCTGAGTCTTCACTTACTTCCACTCATCTCCTGTCCTGCTACTCTCTTCTTATGCCTTTTTATCCCTTTCGATCTTTCTGTTCCCTTACAAGTGATACTTATCTGCCCCATACACCTTTGTTTAAAAGATCTCCTGCAATATATTTCCATTTCAGCTTTTGGCATCACATACATATATATGTGGGTCTCTTCCACAGCTGAACTCACATATCTTTGCTCAGCCATACATTTAGATCAATTACTCTGCCATCCTACTTCTCACACGCGACATTCATAGCACCTGGAAAAAGGCCAGTAAGATCCTATCTTTCTACAACTCTCCAACCCCATAGTCCCTAATTTGCCATCTCCATTGTTTCTTCTACTATACAATTTATCCTTATGAGCATAATAACACAGTCTATTATTTAATTTTCAGAATGTTTTTAACATTGATTGGTTTGTTCTGTCCAGCATTAAAACATAAGGTTGTCTCAAATAAACTCTTACTGTCTTCTTTCCCATTTAACATTTTGGACAATATAATCCATAAGCAAAAGTACCTCACTAATTCTATCAAGAGTTTGCTCATTTTCCTTTTCTCCTTATCTTTGCCCTTCCCTTCTAATTCCTTGTTGCAATTATTACTGGAGTCTTCCTTTGCATCCTCATAATGATGCACGTCTTTCTCATTTTCTAGGAGTTTCTCTGTCACATTACTACTATTTCACATTCTTCTGTCCCATCTAACAAGTACTATTTGACAGACAAGGTGATCAATAATCAGAACTGTAGATCACATTGTGTGTTGTACCTTTAAGAGCAATTCCACTCAGTGAGCACGTGCATATAAGAACTGAGCACGTGCATGCAAGATTGCCGTTTTGAGTGAGCAGCCAGAGTGAAAGCATGCATGTGTGCAGTAGTCAGTCAGTTAGTTAGTTCATTTAAGTCTAATGTTCCAGTCATATCCTGATATGTTCGTGTATAACACAAGACTTAAGTGAACACCCAGCCTCACACAAGACGAGAGACATGGTGTCAGAAACAGCATGTCTAAACTGACATGGTGCCAGAAAAGGGTCCAAAGCAAAAGTTCTTCTTCAAGACCATGAGACGCGCAGTTACAGTTAATGGAATAATACAGGAATGAATCATCCCTGCTCAAATGACTTGCAAACAGCTCAGAAAGACAAATCCAGGGACTAAAACTCATTTAAATGATTTTTTATTCAACAAATATAAAACAAAGCATAACCATTCAAAATGACTTTCTAATCAAAGGAAATGCTCGAAATTACGGGAAATATTCATAAAAAAATATTCAAAATGCTTACAAAAGTGATTGAAATAACTTCCGAATCACATCAAATGTATAAAAAAGAGAAAACAACCATATTTTTTCACTATGTGCTTCTTTTTCATATTAACTAAAGCTATTTGAGATATCGGAGGTGTGCAAAGTGTTCGCAAATTTGTGCAGTATTACAGTACAGTTATTTTACAAAATACAATCATTTCGCAGGGACTGTGGTGCAGTTGAATATTCTTCAAGTACCTGGTATGTGTGTGTGCATTTGAACATAATTACAAGGGCCAGGTGTTTACTGTCTATAAAGCATGGCATGACAGAGGGATTTTGCAGACCTGCTCCACCTGTATTTGATAATAATGTTGCTGAAAACTGGAGAGTGTTTGAGCAAGAGTACAATATTTTCATTCAAGCTGCTTTTTCTGACAAAGACGCATGCGCAAAGGCATTTATTTTGCTTAATTTAGCTGGTTCAGAAGCCATTGAAAGGGAGAATTCATTTGTGTATGCCCCAGCTGTGTATACAGGGGAGGGGGAAGACTGCCACATTGTGGTAGCTGCTAAAACGAGGGAAGACCCTGTGTGCTTGAAATGTAAATTTAGAAAAATGGGTAACCTCCAAATTAATATTACAGTGGAAAGACACATATTTTACACAAGAGATCAAAAGCCTGGTGAAACTTTTGTAGCATATATAACTGACTGGAGAAACAAGACAAAACATGCAGATTTGGTGATTTGAGAGATGAGTTGATAAAAGACAGGCTTGTGTGTGGTATTAAAGATGATACAGTGGGAAAGATTTTGCTTCGAGACAGTGATTTAACTTTGAATAAGGCCATAGAGATTTGTCAGATATATGAGCTCACAGAAAAGCACAGGAATATTCTTATAAATGAGAAAAGCATACTTGCAGTGCCTTCCAGTGCTAATGTTGATAGTATTAAGGAGGTTAATTGATACAGGCCTAAGGGTGTGGTTGCTTCTGTGAAACCCACAGCCTTTTTAGCAAATTCCAGGGCAGCTCCAGTAAAATCCAGAGCATGCTCAGTGAAGCAGAGGAGTGACTCAACAAAACCAGTGGCAAGCCTCATAGTCAACTGTTGTAATTGTGGAGCTAGCCATGAGCCCAAATGAGAAAAGTGCTTAGCTTTTGGTCAGCAGTGCCACACATGTAAAAAGTGAAATCATTTCAAATAGGTCCTGTAAATCAAAAGTGGCACATTCTTTTATTAAAAAAGAGCATTCAAAGAGGCAAGTTGATCAACTAGAAAGCTGTGACCCTACTTTTTATGTTGATGGTATGTCAGTGCTTGATGAAACAGTCAATGCAGTAGATTTGTGGGCAAAGAATGAAGTATTTTGTACTGTTCTGTTTAATGGGAGACCTGTAGAGCTAAGTTGATACTGGTTCAAAGTGCAATGTTATGTCAGCAGAAATGTTTGCCAAAGTAAGAGCTAGTGAGAAGCTTGAAATGGCAAAGTGTGCAAGGCATGTTGCTTATGGTGGTGAAGAAATTCAAACCGAAGGCTCTGTAGTGCTTTCAAGTTACTGTGCTGGAAACAGCTATGATTTGCAATTTTATGTAGTCAAGAAGCATGTATAGTCATTGTTAGGCCTCAGAGATAGTTTGAAAATGGGATTGCTTTCATTTAATGCAGAAGTCCACCATGTAAGCATGTGTAACAATGAGAATTTCACACAAACAATTTTTTTTCTGATTATGCTGATCTTTTCAAAGACAAGTTAGTTAAACTCCCAGTTGTGTGCTCCATGAAGTTAGAACACAAAATGAGCCCAGTTATCATACCAGCACGGAAAGTTCCAGTAGCCTTGCAGGGCAGAGTCAAAGCTGAGCTAGACAGAATGGTGCATCTAGGAGTAATTTGTCCAGTAGAAGAATCAACTGAATGAGTATCCTCCATGGCAGTAGCTCATAAGAAAAGCTCATATTATATCAGAATATGTATGGATTCAAGAGATTTGAACAAAGCACTAAAACAACCTCATCATCCAATGCATACAGTTGAAGAATGTGCTGCTCTCATGCCAAATGCCACTGTTTTTTCTGTATTAGATGCAAAAAGTTCATTTTGGCAAATTTTGCTTGACTGTAAATCTTCACTGCTAACCACTTTCAGTAAACCATTTGGAATGTACAGATTTTTGAGAATGCCATTTGGGATAAATTTTACCAGTGAAGTCTTTCAGCATGCAATGAAGCAATTTTTTTTTTCTGGCTATCCATGTGCTATAAAAGTAGATGATATTCTTGTAGGAGGCAATGGTGAAGTCAAACATGATACATGATAGAAACCTTAGGAAAGTTCTGGAATGTGCTCATGAAGAGAATATTTACCAGTGAAGTCTTTCAGCATGCAATGAAGCAATTTTTTTTTTCTGGCTATCCATGTGCTATAATAGTAGATGATATTCTTGTAGGAGGCAATGGTGAAGTCAAACATGATACATGATAGAAACCTTAGGAAAGTTCTGGAATGTGCTCATGAAGAGAATATTAAGCTAAAAACCACAGAAATGTAAGTGCGGCTACAGGTGGTTACTTATTAGGGTCATTGTTTTACCATTTCAGGCTTATGACGAGATACTGCCAAGCAAATTGCAATTCTTGAGATGCCAGCTCCAGACAATTTTACATCCTTACAACGTTTTCTTGGTATGGTCAACTAGTTGGGCAAGTTCATTCCATATTTGAGTGACCTTTTAGCACTGCTAAGAGAGCTAGCATGCAAAGATATAACTTGGTCCTGGTCAGAACAACACCAAAGAGCATTTGATGTCCTGAAACAAAGAATTGCCAGTCCAGATATTTTAAGATACTATGATGTTCACAAACCTGTAACTTTTTCTTGTGATGCTTAGAAGTTTGGTCTTGGTGCAGTCATTTTTCAAGAGGGTAGACCAGTAGCCTATGCATCTAGAACTTTAACCTAAACTAAGATGCAGTATGCTCAGATAGAGAAAGAGCTCTTGGCATTTGTGTTTGCATGTTCAAAGTTCCATGATTATATTTATGGCCGACCTATTCAAATTGAGACAGACCACCAACATTTGGTCACTATTTTGAAAAAGCCTATGCACACAGCTCCCACAAGATTGCAACCCATGATGTTGAAATTGCAAAAGTACAATTTTCACTTGGTTTACACAAAAGGCAATCTTCTTTATCTTGCTGATACTTTATCCAGATTGCCCACAAAATCATTGAACAGCATGAAAATGAGAAACCTTATTTTGAAGTCATGGAAATGAGAAATATTTCTTCCATACATCTTGATGAGCTTAGAACTCACACAGCTTCAGATCCAGTTCTCCAGAAGCTTAACCACTTTATCAGTCGAGGATGGCCCTCAAAGCAATTTTATTTACTACCAGATGTGCAGCAGTATTTTCCTTACAGAGACGAGATTTTGAAGGAAGGTGGTATCATCATGAAAGGTCTAAAAGTGATTCTTCCAAAATCCTTGCAACAAGAGTATATTAAAATCTTGCATAATGGCCACCCAGGAACTGATTCTCCCAAAAGAAGGGCAAGAAAACTAGTAGTTTAGTCTTCTATGTCAAAAGATATTGAGAAAGAATTTTTAGCTTGTTCTGTTTGTAATAGTACTAAACCACGTCAACAAAAAGAACCACTTCAGCTAAGCCAGTCTCTTGAACTAGGAACATTGAAAAACATTCACAAACTCTTCTCATAGACTTAATAAACCAAGGAAATCAACCGTGAAGCAGCTGTATGTAATGGCTCATTTATTAGACTTCCAAAAATTAAAAACACAGTAACAAGTAAAATTGCCTTTGACAGCTTACGAAAACACAACTCACTGACACCAGCAAAGGACACTGTTGTTGAAAATCACTATAAACCCCACATAAAAACATACAACAGCTGTGGACAAAAAAAACAAACCACCAGGTGCCTCAACAGTCAACATGTTACATCAGTTCTTTGAATGCAGATAGACAGAATCTTGTGGCAGTAGAAGGGTTTGTGTCGGTAAGATCAGATATTATGTGTGAAAGATTACAAAATCCAAAGAACTGATGTAACAAGTTGACTGTTGAGGCATCTGGTGGTTTGTTTTTTTATTGGCCACAGATGTAGTAAATTGTTTATGTGGGCTTAATAGGGATTTTCAGCAACAACGTCCTTTGCTGGTGTCAGTGAATTGTGTTTTCATAAGCTGTCAAAGGCAATTTTACTTATTCTGTTTTTAATTTTTGGAAGTCTAATAAATGAGCCGTTTCATACAGGTGCTTCATGGTTGATTTCCTTGGTTTACAGATTCTTGAACAACCTTGGTCAACAGCAGCTACAGACATTTTTGAATGGAATGGTCAACATTACTTGGTGTTAGTAGATTCGTATTCAAAGTGGTTCGTGATTGACCTACTTCCTAATCCAACATCCAATACTGTCATTATGAAGTTGAAGAGAGATTTTTCTGTCCATGGTAGTCTGCACAAAGTCATTTCTGACAATGATGCACAGTTTACAAATCAGCAGTTTAAAAGATTTGTTGAAATGTGGGACTTTATTCATGTTACAAGTAGTCCTGAGTAACTACAATCCAATGGCCTGGCTGAACGTGCAGTTCAAAGTGCAAAACAGCTGTTGGAAAAGTCTAAATGTGGCAATACTGTTATTTTTCTAAATCTGTTTAATCTCACAAACATACCTTGTGACTATCTTCTTGGTTCACCTGCCCAAAGGTTAATGTGGAGACAAACCAGAATGACACTACCAATCAATAAGAATTTGTTGGTTCCAAGTGCTAAAAACAACAACGCAGTAAAAGTTCAACTCCTAAAGAAACGTTTGTCCCAAAAGTCCTACTGTGATAAAACAAGAAAGTCTCTGAATCCATTAAAAGAAGGAGAGATAGTGAGGATGCAGATGGCAAAAGGATTTGACTGAATAGGACTTGTGAAACACTTGTGTGAAGAACTGAAATTGTACATTATTGAGTCACAAGGCATGGAATTCAGGCAGAATCAGAAACATTTATTACTGGTGTCCAAGCCAGTGTGTTGCAACATTTTGCTTGTAACAGATACTCTAATTCTCAAAGTGATTTGTCCAATGTTCCTTTTCCAGAGAACATTTCATTGTCTGTTCCTGTTCCTGAAACTATCCTCGAAAATCTTCAAAAACATTCCCCAGTGACCATCCCTGTTGCTAAACACAGTTCTAATTATTACATTATGAGGTCAGGTTGTATCTCAAGTTCTAATCCCAAATACACGGCAAACTGGACATGATTGTTATTGTTTGTGTGTGTATATATATATATATATATATATATGTATATATATATATATATATATATATATATATATATATATGTATATATATATATATATATATATATATATATATATATATGATATTTGTATAATTTGCATCCTTATCCAATTGTCATTTTAATTGCAGGACAGAAAAGTCAAAGAGGGAGGATGTAGATCAGAGTGTGTGCTGTACCTCTAAGAGCCATTCCAGTCAGTGAGCATGTGCATATAAGTACTAAGCATGTGCATGCAAGAGTGACATTTTGAGTGAGCAGCCAGAGTGAAAGCATGCATGTGTGTAGTAGTCAGTCAGTTAGTTTGTTTAAGTCTAATGTTCCAATCATCCACCCTGATATGTTTGTGTGTAATAAACTAATTAAATGAACATCCGGCAGTGCATGTGCAACATATCCTAGCATAGTTAGCTGAAGTTTTGTAAACAATTTTGTATCATTTGACTATCACACTGACTTGTACAGATGCTTGTGTTAAAAATTTATTAACTGTGTTATTATAACTGATTAAATGTTTATGTTTAAACAAAGAATTTTGAAAGGGAAGAGTAGAAGTTTTTGAAATTTTCTATAATTTTCAAATACTGCAACAGATCTTACAAAACTCTAACAGTGCATTGTACAAGAGTCAGGTGATCAAATGTGATGTCAGTCTATAACCAGCACTGAGAGGATGGAACTCTCACAGCAGCTTGTTTTGTTTTGTTTGGAACCTGATACAAAGATATATGACAGTAATCACAGTCATTTCAGTTATTGTTCAGTTAGTTGTTTGAAGCTAATCACCTTGGCTTGTGTAAGTAAACATCTCACCATCCAATCTTGCCTTGCTGTATTAATTAAGTTAGCTGGGGAACAGTTATTGTTTAGACCATCAGGAAATACAGTGAGATTAGTTGAGTATTGTTTTTCTGCATCTGTTTGAATCTGTCCAACTGTGTTATTTTTATTTCTCCTGTGACTGAAACTCTGGTGTTACTGTACTTGGATATTAGTATTCTCATGTTTTCTAGATTATTATTTATTATTAAATATGTTTATACCTTTCATTGTGGCTGGTCTTTTAGATAATACTTTTAACATCTTGAGAGTACTTGTGCTTATTTTAGTGACAGTGTAGCCACTCTGAAAAGTCTTGCTGCTTTGGTTACACTCTACTATTTATATTAACATTGATTTTACTCAGTATAATTGGATATCCTAGTAAAAGCCTTAGAGTAGTTGATTGGTGGCAGCGTGTTTACCTTATAGTTTGGGTAGAAGGGGGCACAGCTAGTAAGTCAGTGCCAGCCTTTCCCAGGAGTGTGTGTGTGTGTGTGTGTGTGTGTGTGTGTGTGTGTGTGTGTGTGTGTGTGTGTGTGTGTGTGTGTGTGAAAATCAAATACCCAGGTGTGCTTGTGTCACCTATTTGGAACTGGAAGACAGCGCTCCAAAATGAGCCTTGTTTGGGATCTGGAGAAACACAGAGTCCAGTCCCAGGTCTGGAGTGGGTTCCCTGTGTGCTCTTGCGGGAAATTGTATTTGATGCAGAGAGAAATACTGTGTAAATCGAATCCTAGCAAGAAAAGTGAGCACAAGCAGAGCTGGGGATCACAATGATGTAAAAACATCCGTTCTTCTTCCACAAGCCGCTGTAGTACAATGAAAACTTTTATTAAGCAAGATGCACACAATCAGATAAGCGCTTTCATCTCTGCTGATTCAGAGGCTTCTTCAGACCAATATTTACACACACACACACACACACACACACACACACACACACACACTTTGTCATAAAACATCTTAGTGTTTATGATACATACCGGACACAGTATACCAATATTTTAGCATTCATGTGCCTAATCTACATGATGTGGCTGGTAGTGAGATTTTTGTGATTAAATAACTATACATTGGACCCACCCCCTTTGCTCTATTGTTCTTGGCAAATAAAAACAACAAATAAATATATAATTTACACACTAAATGTATATCTGTACTACTACTGTGTCATTAGTTACAAAAATGTTAGAGCCACTAACCAGGGCCATGAAGAACCCTAATCTGCACATTGTACTGCCACTGACTGCACAGACATAGACTATATTCCCAATGCCATAATTTTCATTTCTTTTCTTTTTTTTTTTGTCACAAATAGAAACAAATAGAAAAAATCAGACCCAGGCCTCTAGAGGGCTCACTTACCTTATATTTAAGTGTGCACATCCAGCAGTAGAGTTGGAATCCTCTCTGGGCAGTGGCCAGCTGAGTTCCGGCAGAAGGGCAGGGCAGCAGAAGCAGCACAAATGTTGATGGCTGGCTCTTTGTGGTCAGTCTTTCTGGCTGTGAAGTGGAGCATGCTGTACTAAACTATTTGTTTGCACTGAATTCTTTGATTGCCAGTCCTCTCTCAAAAGTCAATACAGTGGCATCAAGTAAGATACATTAAAGAATCAATCAATAATAAACCTGACACCTGCTGAGTTTTGATGCCATTACCAAATTGAGGGGTGGGGTGTCAGATCAAACAGACCACATGGGTGGGGATAGGGTCAGGGTGGAAGACAAGGGGCAAGAAGAGACACGGGTGTTAAAAGTTTCAATTAAACAAGCATAAGTGGGTTTTTGACAGGTCCAGATATTAAAATAAAACAGTAATAAAAAAAGGATAATGATTCCTCCCAACTACCCTGAATAGAAGAAGACATTGCCAATTAGGTAAGTTAATCAGTTACTGAGTGTGGAGAGATGAAAGGGTATAGATAAAGCATTAATTTAAAGGGGCAGGTGGATCTGATGGAAAAATGGAACAACATTTTTTTTGCTTTTTTGGCAATTTTCAGGCCCCCTAGGCAACACTGGATCCTAGGCAGCTGTCTAGGTCACCTTGTGCTGGATCCAACTCTGATGTCAGAGAGTTGGCACTATATCAGTTTTCTTTTTGTTTATAGAGTTAGTTTGCTGAAGAGAATAATGGACTTGCATATTTTCCTTTGTCCAAATGTATTAAGATATTTTCTTCTTTTTTAACTTTAATTATTGTACTGAGAAGTACTTTGTTTACAGGAAAGAAGGCTGCACCAAAATAAAAAAATCTGGGCAGGAATCATATTCAGAAGTTACCTTGCTCTGGGGATATCTACAGGATGTAGGATTTCAGTACTAAGTGCATGACAAGAAATCATAATTAGGGGTATAAATTGAATTTGTACCATGTAAAAAATGTCACATGATTCTCTAGAAAATGTGTAGCATACAGGAAGGGCTTCTATTTTTGTCAGATTAACACTATTTGCTACAGTCTAGAATTGGAAAAGGTACACTCCCGGAAATAATGGTATCCGCGATGGTGCAGCGGTAGTGTTGTTGCCTCACAGCAAGAGGTTCTCCCATTCGATTCTCGGCTGGAGTGCGGGGAGTGCCTTCTGTGTGGAGTCTGCATGTCCTCCCTGCGGTTGGGTGGGCATTCGAAAGACATGCATAAATGGGCATACAATGTCGAGCTGGCACCTTGGCGTTCGTGAAAATCTACTGCCAGCCATTAGCGGACCGGAGTTCCGCTGTGGCGACCCCTAACTGGGAAAAGCCGAAAGACAAACAACAACACTCCCGGAAATAATGGTGTGATTCTGACTGGTTATTTGTACACAGAAAGATATGCAGCCTTTATGGTTTGCTTGGGATTGTGCACACTTTGAATGTATCCTCTCTGGCTGTGTGCTAGAGTTGTTATCCCTAGTCTCTCACTAAAAAGAACCTTCCAGATGCACAGTCTTAGCAAATAAAGGCAACAAATAGATACATCATTTACATGCTAAATACATATATGTAAAAGCTATATTTTAGTGTATAGCTTCATCAAGAAGGTGGGGACAAACATAGACATCTGCATTCTCCTTTGTAACTTGAATGGCACCCCCCCCCCCAGCTTCTTAATATATAGCAATGGGGCATCCACATAACTCAATAGTCATAGTAGCAAACTGAACAAAATCGACAACTGCTTAACATGTTTAACATAAAACTCGGCACCTTTTACATAACCACTAATGTATGTAAGCTGAAAAGTGAAAAATGTAGACTTGGATTGGTTACTGTAGATTGACAGGGAGGTAATTATGTAATATTGACGTCCCCAATAACAGAAGCTATCAACAATGCTCCACAATCCAGCCTGCAGAATGATGTTCTACAATTTAGCCTGCTGGAATGATGCCATTATCCCACAACGCCAATCAAATCCTACCTACACATCTTCCAACTTATTCTAAACCCCAACAAAACCAAATGAATACTCTTCCAGAACAGCCACAATAAATCTAATACAGACAGTCAGCATTTTAGAATTATCTCTTTTCTAACAACACAGTAATTGAACCAATCACAGAAACAAAGTTATTAGGTATCACCATTGATAGCAGTCTGAAATTTGACAAACGTTTGGCACATGTTATTTAAAAATCACACATCAAATTAGTTTCACTCTATAGAATCAAACCTTACCTCACCAACTGTTGTTGTTTTTATTTGCCAAGAACAATGGGGTGGGAAATTGGCCTAATGGTTAACTACTCCAGGCAAGCAATTACCAGGACACACCTTTTATCCACCTTACTATACAGCAACCCAAGAGTGGCATCTCTACCTTTCCTTGGAATACCAGATAGGATAATCTACTTCTAGATAGAAACTGCAACTTTTTATATGGCACTCTACATATATAGATTGGAATAATAGAGACAGCAGTTTTAAAGAAGGTTAATAAAATCATGCTACATGGTCATCTGAGATGAATGTGTTAGAATGGCTATAATGTCCCTGGTAAACTTCCAGAATCTCTGACTCCATCAACAACATTTGAATATCATTGTTTATAAACCTGAAAACAGAGTGATAACAGAAATGCTTAGAAACTGTTATCTAGGAAGACCGTTAAATCATTTCACTATCACCTGAGGACACTAATAGTCATGATGCCTAAATTACACCCCAGGTATTTATTGTTATTCATGGGTCTTTCTCAGGAGTGGCATTGCAAAACTTTTTCCTTTCCTGTGAGCCACACTGAAGGATATTTTTTTTCTTTTGTTGTTTACTAATGGTAACTCCTGCACACTGGCATTCTGTTACCCCTCTTTGATGCTGCCATACATGGTTTGCTAGCCTTTAACTAACCTGATATGCCAGCATTATGGTATTTTCTTTTTTATCGTTACTACTGTTTTCTCTGTAATTCTATGCTTCTTATCTGAGCATTTGCTTCCCAATCACACTATTTTGCATTTTTTGCATTAAAATTAAGGTGTCGTATTTAAAACACCCCACTTTTTTTTCTAATTTTCTTTTTATTCATTATATAATCTCTTCTGTATCAGACTTGTTGCATAAATTTGTGTCATTAAGAAAAAACATAATTTCCCTTCTAGATCTTCTGCAGTGCTATGTATAAAGACAATGAAATTACTGCTCCCGCTATTACTTCACTGACGCTGTAATGTCCAACAGCCCTTCATCTAAGTTAATTTCATTTACTGGGACCCTTTATTCCCTTGTTTATCTGTAATATTGAAATAGGGTCTACTTCAAGTCTTTAGAATTGTTTTTTGGTGGGGGATGAAATGTTGCAGTACAGTGAAGATTAACAAACTGGCTGCAATTTTTTTCGCTTTCTATCATAGCCATATGCCAGCATTGTACACAGAAGTGGCATTTTTCTGTCAGGGCACAATGTGTTTAAAAACAACTGATCATTGGCGTAGCATCATAGCAGGTAGACGTTCACTATGGCTTGTCTAGAGTTTCTGTACTTTCTATGAGTACCATTTTCAAACACATTAGCAGTCTCAATAGCTCAACAGGTACCACGACCACCTTTTGTGCAGAATGTAGTGGGTTCTATTATCCCATCAGGAAGTTGAATTAATTTTCCACTACTGATACTGCAGTTCAACACAAGAAGGTAGCTGCCCCCCTGAGTTTTCCATCTTTCAGATGAGATGTTAAATCAAAGGTCCATCCACTGGTGGTAGATTAGCTGGATGTATAAGATTTTATAATCTTCATCAGAAACGTAGTTCTTTATTTAACACAACATAAAAACATTATTTACACATTAATAAACTTTATATATTGACAGGCACGTGTATACACATTTTTATTTCTTACTACTTTTCATTTTTCTTATAACATCCTCATTGGTATTCTTCCATAAATAACCCCCACTCCTTCTTATAAAACCATAATCTTATTTTTCGCATTATATCTGGCAAAATCCATTTCCTGTTAAACAAAATTTCATTCAGTCTTTCATTTCAAATAACACATACTACATAAAATAAATTCTTATCCACCCTTCTCACATATTATTACTTCTTATTTTATATTATACATACATAATCATATTCATATCTATATTGTTTATATCATTAACATTCTTAAACATTTATTCACACAACTTTTTCCAGAGTTTTCCACTCTTTTACATTTCAAAAAAAAAAAAATGCTCTGTTTTCTCTTCCTCCTCAACAAAATAAAAACTCTTTCAACAGGCTCATACGTGTGTATTAAGCTAATGACCACAGGGACCTTTTTAAGCCATTCACCTCAAATCCCTGATAACTTCTGGTACCCTTGATAGTGTAAGCAGGGCATGGGAGATGAAGCATTTATAAGCAGGGGCCTATGATGAGCCATTTAAAGGCTGCCTATGTCCATTAGAGACATAGGTGCCAAACCAGGGATGAATTTCCTGTTCTCTATTCAGTTGCCCAAGTTACACTTGAATTGGGTTAGGGAGGGACTCTGCTTCACATGGATGGGGAGCCTGTTCCAAAGAAGAGTTAGTCTCTGGAATACATACATGTCTCTCAAGCAGGTCCTATTTATATCCCAGGCAGGATTTAAGTCTTTAGAATTGGTAATTCTGGTACTGTTTATTCTGCGGATATGCAAGAGGTCCAACAGGATGGGGTCTGACAATGCCTTGTATGCCAAGCATAGCTCCCCCCTCAACAGCCTGTAGGAGACAGAATATAGGGATAGGGCACTGAGGCAGTCTGCATAGGACATGTTACTTATGCCCTGTATTCTTTTAGTAAGCAACCTTTGTAGACATTCCAATTGTTGGATCTGCCTGTTTAGATAAATACCAAAGGGGGCATTGTACTCAATAAGAAGTCTGATGAATGCCAAATACAGAGGAACAATAACCTCCTTGGAACTACATGCCATACGTTTGTTAATAAGTTGTACAACATAGAATGATTTCCTCAATGCTATAGACATGTGATGGTCAAAGGTTAGATTACTGTCTGTCTGTGTCCCCATGTTCCTGACTACTGGGCCAACTCTTAGTGATGTTCATAGGTTCATAGGTTCATAGGTAAGTACTAGGCTATCTGCCCGAGGGCATTTATAAGCCTTGCCAGAGTGTGTCAGCTTTCGCCGCCCCATTGATTAATTAACTGATCCTCTGTCAAGCAGACCCAATTAAGTGATCCCAGGGGTGTATTTTCTGTTACCCATCCACTCATCAAGGTTTCTCTTGAAGAGTGTTAGTGAGGGGCTCTGCCTGATGTAATTTGGAATTTTGTTCCAAAGCATGGGGAGCCTCTGTGACAGGAATCTATCCCTCCAGCATGTTCTATTTATTGTTGTGGCGAGGTTTAGCTCACTAGAGCGCGTGGCTCGCAGTGACTTGGATTTCTTTAGATGGAGCATGTCCATCAATTCTGAGTTGGACATGGCTTTGAAAATCAGGCAGAGATCACCCCTGAGTAAGCGATATGCCACTGAGTACAGCCAGAGTTTTTTCAGTTGGGCTGCATAGGACATATGTTTGAGACCATTAATCCTCTTGATGAGGTACTTTTGTGGTCTTTTCAGCTGTTGGAAGTGTCTTGTGAAGTACATCCCAAATGGGGCATTGTACTCTATGATGGGTCTAATGAGTGATGAGTAGAGGGGCACTATAACCTCTTTATTTATAGATGCAAACCCTTTAGTAATTAGATGGGCCACATAGAAGGATTTCCTAACTACTTTGGCAATATGATTGTCAAAGGAGAGATTACTATCTACCTGGGTCCCCAGATCTCTTATTACCTCTTCTGTATTAAGGGAGCTGCCACCTATGTGGTAATTCGTGGGTGTTTTGTTTTTCCCAAACGGGATGACTATGCATTTTTTGGCATTTAGCTTGAGGCCATGACTTTGACACCAGGTGTCCGTCTCAGTAAGGCCCTTTTGGAGGATGTCCGTGTCAGCCGGAGAATCAGTTATGGCTCCCAGTTTGCAGTCATCGGCAAACTTGATTAGCCATAGTCCTCCTGTGTTTGCCTGTACTTCTGAGAAGTATATGCCAAACAGTAGGGGTCCTAGGACCAAGCCTTGTGGGACACCACTTGTGACTGGTTTACAGTCGGACCTGGAGCCTGCTATTCTTACCGTGTGAGTTCTGTCTGTAAGCCAGTTGGCAACCCATCTCGTGATGTAGGGGTTTATGTTCAGGCTGATGAGTTTTTCTGTAATACTCGAGTGAGGAATGGTGTTGAAAGCCTTGGCGAGGTCAAGGTAGGCTGTGTGAACCATCTTTCCCTCGTCTATGGCCTTGGTGGCTGTCTCAAAGAAGTCAACCAGGTTTAGTAGGCATGATCTGCCCTTAACAAAGCCGAACTGGGTTGGGTCAAGTGTTTGGATGTTCCCAATGTCTTTGTTAATGAGTTCCATGATGATGCGCTCCATAGCCTTGCAGACCAGGCTAGTCAGGCTTATGGGGTGATAGTTACCAGGGTCAGTTGTGGCCCCTCCTTTGTGGAAAGGAATAACTGTTGCTGTGTGCCATTCTATGGGCACGTAGCCTGTGGAGAGGCTGAGGTTGAACAGCTTGTTTAGGTGGGGGGTTAGTTCATTCTGTAGTTCATGCAAGACACAGCCTGGGACACCATCTGGTCACATTGACGCTGTGTTTTTGGCTTTTGAAAGGGCTGTTTTCACCTGTGCGTCAGTGATTTTTGGGACACTACACTTTTCCGGTATTGTTGTGGGCCCTTCTGGAGGTGAGAGGGGGGGTGAAGTTTGCACTGAATCTATCTGCCAGGATGTTGGCAATATCAGTAGATTCAGTATATTTTGTGCTATTTTGCACTAGTTCAGTGCATATCTGCGGGTTGCCACTTAGATTCTTAACATAGCTAAAGAAGGCTTTGTGGTTATCTTTTGAATCCTTGGCTATTTTTCTTTCGAAGTTAGCCTTGGATGATTTCATGAGGGACCTCAGTTTCTTACTGATACTGATCAGGGATGTCTTTCCTTCTTGGGATTTGCTTTTTTCTGAACTAGTTTCCTCCTTCTATTGTATAGCCTGTTTATTGCAGGGGTCCACCAAACTAGTTTCCTTCTCTTAGAGGAGTGAGTCTTGGTTTTGCTAGGGATGGCACGATCCATACATCCTTGTAGGTGCTCATAGAGTGCATTTGTAAAGGTTTCTGCATCTTGGGCAGCATTATCCATTGGTGTGGGGGCTGTGAAACTTACCACCTCTGTCTTAAGTAAGGTGAAGTTTGCTTTAGAAAAGTTTTTTACTGTGGTTTCCATAGTTGGGGGTGGTGTTGGGGTGTGGACATCCGAACTGATTAGTTTATGGTCTGATCTAACCAGTGACGGGTTGACCTCCGGTGTGGAACACCTGTCGCCCATGCTGGTGATGACCAGGTCCAATATGTTTTCACCTCTGGTAGGGGAGTTTACCAGCTGATCCAGGGCATTTGAGTTGATGAATTCCAGGAAGCGCTGGGCCTGTGAATTTGTACTCAAGTAGTTTTCCTAGTGAATGGTAGGGTAACTGAAATCGCCCAACATCAGGGTGTTTGGTAGAACCTTCATGTTTTCCAGTGTCTCCAGAAAGGTGGAGTGGTGGTCCTGGGTCATGGTGGGTGATCTGTAGCAGGCCAAAATTTGCATTCCAGATTTGCCCGATGTTAGTTGCACATGGATGATCTCAGAGGTATCATGCTGTGCCACTAACCTGGAGGTGTAGGTATCCTTGATGAATATGGATACACCCCCTCCTTTTGTGTTTCTGTCCGTGTTCTGTGGCCGAAACGTGTGGTATAAGTTGTAGCCCGGTAGTGCTGGGGTGCTCTCTGGAGCCTTGAACTAAGTTTCAGTTACTGCACAGATGTCAACGTTCTCCATAATGAGGAGTGCTTCGAGCGCGTGCGTTTTGAGATTTAAACTCCTGGCGTTGAGTAGCATAACCCTCAGTTTTTTGTTAATTGTGCTGTTTACAGAGGTGGGTTTGACTTTTGAGCCTTGCCTAAAAAACGCACTATGGAGCAGCAAGAGACTTGGCCAGTATTCGAAAGCCTAGGGGTGACAGGTGCAAGCCATCTCTTGTGAAGCAACGCAGCTTGTCGAGCATGTTGTCTCAGGCTAACAGGCACTGGATCCCCTTTGAATGACACCAGAAGCTTAGCCAATTGTTGAAACTGATAATTTTTTCTTTATACTGAGGTATCTTTCTTGGTGAGGGCAGGATGCTACTCAGGGTCAGTGTTGTACCAGCCTGGGCTACATGATCAGAGAGCTCTTCCATGTCTTTTTTCATGTAGTCCAGGGAGGTATATGTCTCAGATCATTCACACCAATATGAACAATGACAGAGTCATATTTGTACTTTTTCTGGAGTGACCTAAGTTCTTGTGTTATGTGGCGGATTCTGGCTCCCAACAGGCAGCTAACAGTAACCTTCTGTTTGTTCAGCTTAGTGAGTGGGACGTCAGTGTTCCTGACTATAGAGTCACCTATTACTAGTGTGTTAGGTATGTTATTTCACCTTAAGGGCTGTGATTGTGCGGCACACTGATTGTGTGTTTTATGTGTTGTCTGGTTTGTGATGGGAAGTGCAGGTTGTTTGGATGTCTGCTTTGGAGGTCTCAGATGCTTTTGCAGGTTGTTTGGATGTCTGATTTGGAGGTCTCAGATGCTTTTGCAGGTTTTTATTTAGAGCCTCCGAGTATGATTTTGTCTATTTATGTGTATTTTTTGCCAGTGCTGTTTTAGTAGGTCTGTGTGCAGCTGGAGTTGTGGTGCAAGTGTTAACCTTCTCCTCTTGACTGTCTGTTCTAGTCTTGGGTGGAGACAGCTTAGCTTCCAGTTTGGCTGTATAATTGCATCTCTTGCATATGTTAGTGTTTTGTGGTAGGAGGAGAGGGTTGTCTGTGTACATGAGGCAGTTGTAACATTGCCTCAGGATACCCAGATTGACCAGCTGGACTGGAGAGTGCACCAGAAGTTGCCCTTTGGTCATGCCTGAATAGTAGGTTGAGCTGCTTAGTTGCTTGGTCAGGGGTAAATAAAAAGTCTTGCCCTGCTGGGCAATCAGAGTCAGGATATATTAGTGCTTGCTATTAGGTCTGAGCAAGTGCTGGGCTGTAAGATGCTTTTTGAGCGCTTAGGTTGAGAGTTAGACTAGTTTCAAGGGAAAAACTGAAGAGGAGACTTAGTGGACCCGGGAATAATTTAACCGTAGCTAACCGGCACTGCCCGGTGTGCAAAACCGTGCAAACACGGTTTTTATAGTAGGGAAATGAAAGAGATAGAAATTAGCCCAAAATGGCCAGTAAACTACTAACTTCTGGGCTGGAACCATTCCTCCAGGGACAGATAGGTTGCTCAAAGCTCCCCTCTCTCACAGGTGAACAGAGAAACTTCCTTCAATCCAAGTAAGGTATGGGCAACTCAGAAACTAGTATCACAGCCCTGAATTCAGCACTAGCCAACTGGACTATACTAGCTTAAAAAGGTGGGAAACAAGGATTTTATTTTGGTTTTTTTTGTTTGTTTTTTTTAAATATAAGGCAAAAACAGTAAAAAAATACACTCAAAACAGCTCTAAATGACTACAAACGATCAGAAAAGGCTATTGCACTTTAGTGTGTAGCCTTCAACAGTTAAACAAATTATTTAAACAAAAAAACTTTTTGAAAGTGCAGGCAGTCAAATAAGTACAATATGTGAAAAAACAAGCTTTTAAATCACAATAAACACTGGAAAATCTGCGTTTAGGCAGAAAACAATTACGTACAGCAAGAAAGTACAGAAAACTGATACTTAATCACTCCAAAGTCTCTCTCCTAAGCTAGAAGGCTTGAACCAGTTTAAGGCTTTCTAGTGCTACCAATAGGTTAGTTACAGGAAAGATGGGAAACAAGCGCAGATGTGGTCTTTTAAACCAGAAAGTTGAAAGAGATGGACAAACTGTCCAAATGGTCAATAAACTACAATTTCTGGGCCAAGAACCTCTCCTCTCATGGTAGACAGGCTACCTAGTGCTTACCACTCCCACTGATAAGCTAGAAGGCTTTCCTCCGACACAGAAAGGCTTGCGGGGATCAGAAGCTTACCAACAGTCCTGGATACAGTAACTCTGTATCTGGACTAGGCTAGTTACAGGAAAGGTGGGAAACAAGCGCAAGTGCGGCTTTTAAACCAGAATGTTGAAAGATGTGGAAAAAACTGCCCAAACGGCCAATAGCTACAATTTCTGGGCCAGGAACCACTCTTCTTGTGGTAGATAGGCTACCTAATGCTTACCACTCCCACTGATAAGCTAGAAGGCTTCCCTCCAACACAGAAAGGCTTGGGGGGCCTCAGAAGCTTACAAAGAGTCCTGGAATACAGCAAATCTTTACCTGGACTAGACTAGTTACAGGAAAGGCTGGGAACAAGTACAAACATAGGCTTTTAAGCCAGAAAGTTGAAAGAGAATTAAAACTGCCTAAACAGCTAAATAAACTACAATTTCTGGGCCAAAACTCACGCTTCCCATGGAAGATAGGCTACCTAGTGCTTACCACTCCCACTGATAAGCTAGAAGGCTTTCCTCCAACACAGAAGGGTTTGGGGGCTCAGACTCTTACTAACAATCCTGGATACAGCAACTCTGTAACCGGACTAGGTTAGTTATAGGAAAGGCGGGAAACAGGCACAAGTGCGGTTTTCAAACCAAAAAGTTGAAAGAGATGGAAAAAAACTGCTCAAACAGCCAATAGCTACAATTTCTGGGCCAGGGACCACTCCTCTTGTGGTAGATAGGCTACCTGATGCTTACCACTCCCACTGATAAGCTAGAAGGCTTCCCTCCAACACAGAAAGGCTTAGGGGGCTCAGAAGCTTACAAAGAGTCCTGGATAGAGCAAATCTGTACTTGGACTAGACTAGTAACAGAAAAGGCAGGAAACCAGCGCAAACACAGGCTTTTAAATCAGAAGGTTGAAAGAGATGGAAAAGCTTCCCAAACGGCCAATAAACTATAATTTCTAGGCCAGAAACCACTCCTCCTGTGGTAGATGGGTTACCTAGTGCTTACCACTCCCACTGATAAGCTAGAAGGCTTCTCTCCAACACAGAAGGGCATGGGGGGGGGCTCAGAAGCTTACCAACAGTCCTGGATACAGCAAATCTGGACCTGGATTACACTAGTTATAGGAAAGGCGGGGACCAAACGCAAAACAGGCTCTTAACCAGAAAGTAGAAAGAGATGGAAAAACTGCCCAAACGGCCAATGAACTACAATTTCAGGGCCAAAACCCACTCTTCCCGTGGTAGATAGGCTACCTAGTTCTTACCACTCCCACTGATAAGCTATAAGACTTCCCTCCAACACAGAAAGGCTTGGGGGGCTCAGAAGCTTACCAACAGTCCTGGATACAGCAAGTCTATATCTGGACATGACTAGTTACAGGAAAGGCAGGAAACAAGCTTAGAATTTTTTTTTTTGTTTTTGTTACAGAAAAGCAGCTAAAACAGCAGTAAATACAATTCAAATTGTAGTGCAGGCCAGCACACCTGAGCGTATAGCAACACTACTGCAAATACAGTTCAAATAAATGCAATTAAATTAACAAATGACTAAAAAACAAGTGCAGAAGGCTGTAAAGTTGAAGGCTACTAACAAGCAGTAATAAGTGCAGAGTAAGAGCGACTGAACAGATAGCATGCAGAAGAGCAGTTAAGACAGTTACAGTAAGAGCAGATGAATAAGATATATATATATATATATATATATATATATATATATATATATATATATATCTTTTTTTTTTTTTTTTTTTTTTTTTGAGGGAAGGAACACAGCAGGATTAAGAGGCTACAGGGGTCGTCCTTCCCAAATGTTCTCTTTGTACATAGTAGGAGTGCCTGAAATCAGAATATGCTCTCACTGCACTCAGTTAAGTGAGCAAATGATATGTGGTTAATATTGTTGTTACTAGAGATGGATGACTTTATAAAGGGCACTATTATGCATTTTTTGGCATTTAGTTCTTGTCCACAGCTCTGACACTATTTATTTGTCTGTGTCAGCCCTCCCTGGAGAACATTTTTGTTGGTCAGGGATTCTATAACTACTCCTAATTTGCAATCATCTGCAAATGTATTCACCCAGAGGCCATTGATATTGGCATTAACTTCAGAGAAGTAAATGCCAAAAGAGCAGTGATCCCAGGACCACTTATGATTAGCTTCTTTGCAGAGGTGGACTCCCCAATTCTAACTTCCTGGTTCTTGTCTATGAGCCAGCTAGCCATACACTGGGAGACATAAGAATGTATATGTAACCTCCTAAGTTTGTCAACAATGCCTTAGTTTGTGTAAAATTCTTTGACCAGGTCAAGGTCGTCAATGTGAACCATTTTGCTGTCATCCATTCCTTTGGTGGCCTTCTCAAAGATGTCCACCAGGTGGAGGGGGCATGATCTGCACTTGACCAAATCAAACTGGGTTGGGTCCAGTGTCTAGAGGTTTCCTATGTTATTATTGATCATTTCCATGATAATTCTTTCCATGACTTTGCATATAAGACTATTGAGACTTATGGGTCTGTAGTTTCCAGAGTCTGTAGATGGCCCAACTTTGTGCAAAGGGATGACTGATGTTGCTCTCCATTTGTGAGGCACAAAACCTGCTTGAAGGCTACAGTTAAATAGCAATTCCTTAGGGCCTGGTAGGTCATGTTTCATGCTACTTAGAAGGCAACCTGGGATACTGTCTGGGCCCACTGATGCTGTGTGCTTTCTTTTAATACGGAATATTCACCTTTACAGGTAACTTATTTATTACCAGTCTCCATAGGAAACCTGACACTCTACTATCTTGGTACACCACTTTTCCTTACTTTAATAGCTTTAATCATTTCTCGTAAATGTTCCCATAGATTTTTATAACAAACTTGTTTCATCGCATTATTATACTACATCCACATCCTTTCATTTTCCTCCATATCATCAATTTTTATTTTCCATGTTAGTATTTTTTCCTGATGATTTATAATTCTCCATTCATCTGCTTTTTTCTCTCTTTTTCTTATTCTCATCATTTCAAAGAACTTTTTTACTTATATTTAAACATGCTCACTATTAAATTTCCATTCTCTTCTTTTACCCACTGTAATGCTCTATACAAGTTTAAAGAAGCAGAACACATAACTGGATTTAGTAACCCCAATCCCCCTTCATCTTTACTCATACACGACACAGCTCTTTTCATTGAGGTTAATCTTGAACCCCATATGAAACAAAATACCAATTACATAATTTTCTTTTCACATTATACTCAGATCATATAAACATTTGTCATATATATTATTGTTCCCATTTATATGGAATTCACCAGATAAACTTTTTTTCTGAATGCTATATTATATTATATATTATAGATATATTTCATTCATTTATTTTATCAACCCTTCCCATTACATCATAACTACAAACATTTTCCCAAATTGTATTCTTAGCAAAGACACCTCATTCATTGAAAAATGCACACCCCAGTTGTCACCACATCACCCAAACCCTTACTTTTATCTTTATTTAAGGTCATGCCCATTTCCTTTAAGCATCCATTCAGACAAACCAACACTTCCTTCATCCATATTCTGTTCTTAGCAACTACAACTACATTGTCGGTGTATATCAAAAGAGTTGTTATCACTACCTCCTTTTTAATCATATGTCTAGCACTTTTCATTATATAAGCTACTTCACTCACAATCACATTCATTACCAGTGCAAACAATATTCCACTCATGGGGCACTCCTATCTTATACAACACTTCATGCATATTTCTTTACTCAGCTACTAATCCGTTAACACTCTCACCCTATTATTCTGATATGCTGACATACATAGATACTGTTCCATATTTATATATAGCATTCCATAAAACATTATGTCCCACAGTATCAAATGCCTCGCGAATATCATCTGCCATAAGTTTCACATCCTCCTTTTTTTACTTACAATGTCATCCACAATTTCTCTCACAACCAATAATTCTTCACATACTTTCCCTTTTATGCCATATATACTTTTTTCCATAATATTCCTCATCCTACCTTCCATTCTTCTCTGTATTATTCCCATAAAAATTTTATAATCAGTGTTATTTAGCATGATGGGTCTCCAATTTTTTATTCAATTCCCATCTTTCTTCCATATACATTTTAATACCCCACTATATAACTCTTCATAAACAAAGCTTCCCTGAACCATTCATTCAGTATATTTATAAAAGACCCTATTTGTTAGTCCATTAATTTCTTATACATTCCATACCCTGTACCATCTGGGCCTGTTACTGAATCAACATTTATTTTCTTATGCACTTCATCCAGTTCACTAACAGGAATTTATTTTCCAAATTCTTCTTTATCTTGTTCTGGAAATGTCTTTCCATTCTGTCTTATTTTTCATCCTTACACTCTTATGCATACTTTCCACATGCAGTACTACAATACCGATAATTTACTCTTGTGTTCATTTTGCTTTTCCTTTTACATTTTTCATTTCTCTCATTACACAAATATCACCCTTTACTGTTTTATCCAAAAATGCAGACACCACATCCCTTTTCCTTTGTAAATAATAATCTCTGCCTAAACATTAATGCCTTAATTTATTTCTTGATTTCTTTTATGTATTTCTTTTTCTATTATTCTCTAAATTCTGTATTACATTTCTATAAATTTTCACATAATTCGCTTTTTTTTTCCTTCCTTATATCATTCTGTCATTGAAAAAGCACTTATTATACATCTTTGTAAAGTCAATTCTCCTCTTAGAACAGTTTTTATAGATATCCTTTATGGTTATATGACCCCCCCCCCCCATAACTGTGATACTTCCCATTATCCAATTTTACCAAATAATTTCTCGATTAATTTTTTTTTATTCTTCCTCCTATTTTAATATACTCCTTGTCTTTCATCACCTCCATCTATATTGCTAAATGGTCTGAGAAACCCATCGCAACTGTATTACCATATGCTAACTCCAAGCCTTCTGATAATGCAGAATAATCAATTTCAGATTCAAATGTCCCCTTCTATAAGTCTATTGATTTTTTTTTATTACACATAGGTAACTTACCACATTTTATCACTTCCTGTATTTTACATCTTGCCCTTTCTTTTTACATCTTCTCCTTAAATTGCATCTAAATTATCTTGGAACAATAATGTTCGTGTTAACCACCACATAGTCTAGTATTTAATGAAACAGATTCTCTATTTCTGTACTATTTGTATATGCATTACATTATAATTTATAAAATCTGCTCTCCACCTGGCAGTTAGCCTTCTCATCCCTACTGATATTGCTTCTAGCATTTTTACTGTTTCTTTACAAAACGCAGCCATTCCAGAACAGCTTTCATTTCCTAAGATCAATGCTATATGGCCACCTCACAACTTTTCTCTTTGCAGTCTTTCTTCACTTGTGAATCTTAAATTGTCTAATGTAACAACATCCATATCACATTTAGCAAACCATTTCAGTATCACTATCCTTCTTAAAGTTCATAGGTTCATAGGTTCATACTAGGCTATCTGCCCGAGGGCATTTACAAGCCTAGCCCATCGTTTTGTGGCTTACGCCACCCCTTTAGTATGGGGAACTATACCCATTATTTTGCTGTGCCTCTGTCGAGCAGTGACACTGAGGTAATCCCTGGGGTATATCTGCGATCTCCCATCCATTGGTCAAGATTTCTCTTGAACAAGGCCAGCGAGGTGCTCTGCCTCACATATACCGGGATTTTGTTCCACAGCATAGGGAGTCTTTGGGTGATGAATCTATCCCTCCAGCACGTCCTATTAATAGCCGTGTCGAGGTTTAAGTCTCCGCCCTTGTGGTTCTGACGGATCTAGATTTTTGAGGTGAAGCATATTCATCAAATCTGGGTTTGACATGGCCTTGTATGTTAGGCAAAGGTCACCTCTGAGCAAGCGGTAAGCGACTGAATAGAGCTGGAGTTCTTTCAGTCGGGCAGCATAGGACAGATTTTTGAGACCCTTTATCCTTTTGGTGAGGAACTTTTGTGGCCTCTCCAGCTGCTGCAAGTGCCGGGTCAGATACATTCCGAATGGGTCATTGTACTCAATCATTGGTCTGATGAGTGATGAGTATAGGGAGACTATGACCTCCCTTGATCTAGATGAGAATCCCTTCATGATAAGGTGGGCAATGTAGAAGGTCTTCCTAACTACTTTAGCTACATGAGTGTTGAATGACAGACTACTATCAACCTGGGTCCCCAGGTCCCTGATAACTTCTTCTGTGCTCAGTGGATTGCCACCTATTTGGTAGCTAGGGGTAACCTTGTTTTTCCCGAAGGGTATGACTATGCATTTTTTGGCATTTAACTTTAGGCCATGGCTCTGGCACCAGTTATCCGTTTCTGTGAGACCCTTCTGAAGGATATCTGTGTCAGATGTGTTTTCTACTATGGCGCCCAGTTTGCAGTCATCTGCAAACTTTGTCAGCCATAACCCTCCTGTGTTTGCTTGTACTTGGAAAAGTAGATGCCAAACAAGAGTGGGCCCAGGACTGAGCCCTGTGGGACACCACTTGTGACAGGCTTTGAGTCTGACATGGCACCAGCAACTCTGACCCTGTGGGTTCTGTCACTCAGCCAGTTTGCAACCCATCTTGTGATGTATGGGTTAACATTTAAGCTGATGAGTTTTTCAATGATACCCGAGTGGGGTATTGTATCGAAGGCCTTCGCCAGATCGAGGTAGGCTGTATGGACTGCCTTTCCCTCATCAATGGCTTTGGTGACTGTTTCGAAAAAGTCAACCAAGTTTAAAAGGCATGATCTGCCTTTGACAAAGCCAAACTGGGTTGGATCCAAAGTCTGCAAATTCCCTATGTCTTTGTTTATGAGGTCCATTATAATCCTCTCCATGGCTTTGCAGATAAGGCTTGTCTAGCTAATGGGCCGGTAATTTCCAGGGTCGGTGGAGGCACCGCCTTTGTGAAGTGGGACCACAGTTGCAGTGCGCCACTCCCTGGGTACGTATCCAGAGGTAAGACTATGATTAAACAGCTGTCCTAGCTGTGGGTTTAATTCCTCGTTGAGTTCGTGGAGCACACAGCCGGGGACACCATCAGGTCCCATGGATGCTGTGTTTTTTGCTTTGGAGAGAGCAGTTCTCACTTGGGCGTTAGAGATGTTTGGGGGCTGCAATCGTTTGGTATAGATATCTCTCCTTTTGGGGGAGGGAGAAGTTTGCACTGAACCTGTCAGCCAGTATGTTGGCAATGTCTGTAGGATCAGTAATCTTCACATCATTTTGAACTAGTTCTGAGCATATCTGGGAGTTTCCTCCCAAGTTTCTAACATAGCTAAAGAAGGCCTTATGATTGTCTTTTGAGTCTTTAGCTATTTTTCTCTCAAAATTTGCTTTGGATGATTTTATGAGAGCTCTTAGTTTTTTACTTATAGTGATCAAGGGTGTCTTACCTTTTAAGGATTTTGCTCTATCTTGTAGTAGCTTCCTCCTTTTGTTGTAAAGTTTGTTTATGGCTGGGGTCCACCAGACTGGACGCTTGCCTTTGGTACAAAGAGTCTTTGTTTTGCTTGGGATTGCCTTGTCCATGCAGTCCTGCAGGTGCTGGTAGAAGGCATTTGTAAGTGATTCAGCGGCTTGAGAACTGTTTTCCCGCTCGGGGCCTTAAAGGAGACCACACTAGTCTTTAGAAGTGTGAAGTCGGCTTTAGAAGTTCTTTACTGTGGTCTTTTTATTTCAGGTGGGGTGGGATGAGGACCTCTAGCGAGATTAGTTTGTGATCTGATCTCACCAGTGAGGGGTATACTTCCGGTGTTGAACATTGTGCTCCCATGTTCGTGATGATGAGATCAAGTATGTTTTCTCCTCTTGTGGGCATGGTGACTAGTTGTTCCATGGCATTTGAGTTTATGAATTCCAGGAACTTTTGGGCTAGGGTGTTTGGGCTTGAGTAGTGTTCCCAGTCTATATTAGGGTAATTGACGTCACCTAGTATGATGGTGTTTGGTGATACATTTATCCCCTCTAGTGTTTTCAGGAAGGCCATGTGAGGTTCCTGAGTTTGTGAGGGTGGCCTGTAACATGCTACAATTTGCAGCGCAGTCTTGCCTATGGTTAATTGCACCTGGATGGTCTCCGATGCATCGTGCGTTGCCACCAGTCTTGAGGTGTGGGTGTCCTTGATGAATATGGATACCCCCCCCCCTTTTTTGGTATTGTCCGGATTTTGGGGCCGGAACGCATGATATGAGGTAAAACCTGATAGTGCTGGGGTGCTCTCAGGAGCCTTGAACCAGGTTTCTGTCACAGCACAGACATCGATGTTCTCCATACTGAGAAGGGCCTCAAGTGCGTGCATTTTGAGATTTAGACTTCTGGCATTGAGCAGCATTACCCTTAGTTTTTTCCTTTTTGTGTTCTAGGGTGGGAGGTTTAGAATTTGAGCCTTGCCTAAAAAGGCACTATGGGGTGGCAAGAGCCTTTGCCAATATCCGAATCCCAGGGTGACAGGTGCAAGCCGTCCCTTGCGAAGCAGCGTGGCTTGTCCAGCATGTCATCCCAGGCAGACAGACATTGGATTCCCTTTGAATGACACCAGAGTTTAAGCCAATTGTTAAAGCTGATCATCTTATCTCTGTATTGTGGCATCATTCTTGGTGAAGGTAGGATACTGCTCATGGTCAGGGTCATACCTGCCTGGGCTACATAATCAGAGAGCTCCTCAATGTCTCTTTTCATGTAGTCCAAGGAGGTACGTCTCAGGTCGTTTACACCAGCATGGACAATGACTGAGTCGTATTTGTACCTGCTGTTGAGAGACCTGAGTGTTTGCGTTATGTGGCGGATTCTAGCACCCGACAGGCAGCTTACTGTGACCTTCTCCTTACTCAGTCTGGTGAGCGGGACGTCAGTGTGTCTGACTATGGAGTCACCAATGACTAGTGTGTCTGGCATTGTGTTTGGCCTTAAGGGCTGTGACTGTTTGACACTCTGACTGTGAGGTCTATGTGTTGCAGGTGTTGTGTTCTGAGGTGGTGGTTGTTTGGGTGTCTGCTTTGGTGGCCTCTGCTGTTTTGGTAGATTTTGATCAGAGCCTCCAGTATGTCTTTGTGTGTTTATGTGTATGATTTGAGGTTGTGATGGTACTATGTGAGACTGGGTCTATAGTGTGTGTGGTAACCTTCTCCTCCTGACTGGTCTTGCCAGTCCTATGTTGAGAGAGCTCAGCCTCCAGTTTGGCCGTATAGTTGCATCTCTCGCATGTATTTGTGTTTTGTGGGAGGAGGAGAGGGTTGTCTGTGTACATGAGGCAATTGTAACATTGCCTCAATATTCCCAGGTTCACCAGCTGAGCAGGAGAGGACACTAGCAACTGATCCCTCGACATGCTAGAAGGAATAGACAAAAAAACTTTAAAAGAGATTCCGGGGGACTTGGGTGACCGAGAAATGGGGGTTTGCCGTTTTGGGGTACTATCTATGACAAGAGTGCCGTATCAAGGTAATAAGTACTGTAGGAGCAAGTGCTAGGTTTAACAGATAGAGAATAGTCTACTTGGAGTCAAGTAGAGATGATCTTTTTAGTTATAGGATACGCTGATTAGATCAGTAGTATAGTTCGAGGAAGGTAGTTTTAAGGAAAAATTTGAAGAGTGGACTTTAGGTAGCCCGAATAGTTTAAACCTGCTTAACCGGCGCTGCCCTAGTGTGCAACAGTGGCGCTAATCGCGCTAATTCGCGCTAAAGCGCGCTAAAATGCGCTTTATAGCAGGGGGCTGGAAAAGACAGGAAATGACCCAAAATGGCCAATAGACTACAAGTTACTGCCTTAAACCACTCCTCTAAGGACAAACAGGCAGCTCAGTACTCCCCACTCTCACTGGTGAGTAAAGAAACTTCCCCCTGACCAAACAAGGAAAATGGAGAAACACAAGAACCAAGACAAAGCCCAGGGATCAGCAAAATCTGGTCTCTGGAACACTAGTTAGGAAAGTATGGAAAACAAGGATATTTTTTTTTTTTTTTTTTACAGAAAAGCAGAAAACACAATAAATGCTATGATTTTCGACTAAATGCTATCAAAAGCTAGTACACTTGAGTGTATTAGCCTGTAGTTTAACTTTTAGGCAAAACTTAAACTAGCAAGTGCAGTAAACAGTTTTAGCTTATAAACAAAGTGTTAATAATAGTGTTCATATTTACTGAAAGTACTCTAAAATTATTGCTTTTCCTTCTTTTTAAGTTTAGGAGAAACATTTGAAAATTTTCAGTTTTTTTATCTTTACGTTTACCACTATAAAATATTTTTCCTGGGTTTATGTACAAATAATTCTTGATCATTAAAATTAGATTTTCACAAGCTAGAGCTTAAAAACAATTCTTACTGTTATTCCTTTCTCCTGACCTCACTTTGTGGATGCAAAATCTCTCCTCCTTTTTTCCCTCCATATTTTTTCTTCTTCTACAGTTTATTCTTTACCTACTTCACCTCTAAAATGTTGTCCTTCCTCATGTATGTTTTCTTCCCTTTCCTCTTCTTGTTTATTATTTGTTTCCACTTGACAGTCCTTCCAAAAGTGTCCCTTTCTTATACAGTTTGCATTCATGTACACGCCTTCTTACTGTATGTTCAGTCTTCACACAGTGATTACATTGTATCCTGCCGCAATCATTAATTAAACGAGAAAAGTCCCCTCAAAAAAAAAAACATGATTTAGGCTGGACAGCGCATCTTAACATTTGTTTATGACCAGTCAGAGAAATAATACCTGGCAACCATTTTATCATGTTTTCACATTTCAAAACAGCTTCCAACTTCCACCCTCAATTCCATAAGTTTCTCTCATCTCTGACTTACACAATGTTATTAACAGTTTCACAGAATCCCTGCATATGCATTTTTAACATTTTCGTCCAGTTCATTAATTCTATACTGTAAAGTAACATTTTTTTTACATTTAAGTTACTACTAGTAAACAAATAATTGTTCCATGGTTTAATATCCTTTTTGTTACGCAATTCCAAAAAAGTCATCATCAGTCCTTCGGTTCCAAATGTTATGTCACAAAACTTTTCTGTCCCCATATGTATAAAAGACCAATTTTCTTGAGCTTTAAATCCCAGAACATTTACCAAATTGACTCATATATAATATCTATTATAGTCTTGTTTTTGTTTTATCATTTAGTACTTATTTCCAGTTTGATTACCAGGGAAGTCCACTGGGCCCAGAGAGCCCGTTTCAGTGGAGGCCCAGGGAGAAAAGCTCCATGAAACAGATTACAGTAAAGAAAGCAGTCCAATAAAAATAAAAGTACAAGTACAAATACATATCAAATAATACCAAGCATGAGCAATATTGCCCATAGTGGAAAAATATCATGCAGATACATTTTAACAAATTCACACAGTTAAAGTCAAAAGCAGTAGCTGTTCATGTTCTTATTCTCACAGTTGGTCTTCTTTTTAAAAACAGTTTTACATACAGTTTGTTGCTGCTCTCCTTTTTCACCTGCTGTCACTGCTACATATGTCTTAACTACTGCATTCTCTGCTATCACAAAACTGGACTCATTCTCAGATTATTGCTGCTTTACTCCTTTACTTTCTGTTACTGCTATTTAGGTTTTAACTACTGCCTTGTCTGCTGCCTCATCACCACATTCCTTGTCCACATAGGTTCATAGGTTCATAGGTTAGTACTAGGCTAACTGCCCTTGTGAGCCATTTTAGGCCTAGCCAATTATCCCTTGTGAGACTCACACCCTACACCTTGTGTTTGTAAGGCAAACACCTTAACCATTAGGCCACCCTCCCAACTCTGTTACGATTCTCAGGACTTCCAAAAAAGTTATTTGTTATCTCATCCCATGAAACAATAAAATATTTACCGGGATCATTCTGCATGATTATTTTTAACAAAACATCTGCAGCAAGTCTTCTTGATGCCAGTTCTGTTATCCACCACTCCAATTGGACTCTCTTGCTTCATTTTCCATTGTGATAGTTAAATGCTGCTCGTTAGTATCATCCATCACACAGGAATCTTTATCTGCAGTCTGATTCTCCATATTGTACTAAATTGTCTTCAAATTCTCATTTTGCACCTCCAAACTTTTCATAGCTTTTCTCTCCTATTCCATGCTGTTGCTTCTCTTAAACCACTTCCTTGCTTCTGTAGTAGCCCCCAGCACCATCTAGCATCCCCAAAGAGTAAAAGGCAGTGGAAGTTCCGCAGTAACCTGGCTAGATTTCACCTAGTCAGTATGAATACCACCTCAGGTCTTCCCTGAAAATAGGCCATTAGCCTAGTGGGACTAACCCAGTCAACAATGTGTAAATAAAAGTGAAAATAAATAAATGACTGCAGCCATTATGTTTTTACCTTTTTCCCAACCAAACATCACAACTGTAAACTTGTGGCCATCTTTTAGAGGTAGAGGTAAAGTAGAATGATGTTTATATGTGTCTGACAGCATCAAGTTGAAACATATTAGTGTGCCCATTTGTTCTTTTATTTTCTCCCAGTCTAAGATCAGGGGGTACACAGAAGGTGACTGTCTTTTAGTCTAGGAGTAAGGAAGCATACTTCATATATGTTTGACAACAATAACTTAAAATATATGACTGTTGCCATTTGACCTTTCACAGCTTCTTAAATTTGCACTAAGCTCATGACCAAAGGAGACCATAGAGAAGCTCAAACATATTATCCAGTATTGTGGGAGACTAACAATTTCTCTCATTAAGCAGACTTCATCAGCATATCCCCAGTGAAAATTTGCAATCACCCATCCAGGTATCCTGACTGGCTTTAAAGTTGCTAGGGAAGTTCTCTGCTTGATAGGTAAGGGCAGCTGTCAAAGGAAAAATATACTTTAAAAAATGATCAAAACACGGAAGGTTCAGGTTAAGGCACTTTAATCTTGCAGCAAGGAGACAAAAACGTGCTATTACAGAGTTTGTCTAACCAAAAACAGGAAATGCTTTCATTTTTATACACTTTCTAATAAGACATTGCCTACCAAGCTGATGTAGCAAGTTACAAGTCTTTTCATCATCACTTGTTGACCACCATTTTCATGAATTTCTGCTGATTTATCAATTTTTGTGAGAAACTTCCTAAGGAAAACAATGTGGTCTTGGTTACCACCGGTTAGATACATGTTATGTTACCATTCAAGGTACTATGGCTAATTCAAGCACAAAGCTAGCAGTTCATTTCTCTAATAATCCTTTGTCTACTTTATCTCTAAGCTTCTGCAGCTGTACATGTTCTCATACTTCGAACAGAGCTGATTGTTTAGAACCATTACATTTACAGGATATAGCATTGTTCATTCATTCATTCCTGACCTAGAAGATAAGCACCTGCTTCTCAAGTACATTTCCAAAAGGCATAAACATGAATATTGCTGTGCTAGCAGTTACTAGGTCAGAGGGCATCTTGCAAGTTTCAGAAAGCACACTGCAATTTCAAAAAGCATCTTTTTCAGTTCTGATATGAAACTCAATTTGTATATAAAACAGTGCATATAAAATAGAATGAAAAACGTGTTAACTCTTTTAACTACTAATTTGCATTAAGCATACACACATTAATACATATTTTTCTAACATCAGTTTATTCCTGAAATGGGATATACATTGGCCTAGGCATCTGCCATGTCATTTACTGGTGTTGACATATAAGTATAGGTTAAGGTTTCTATAATGGCTGTTTGCTTTGCCACTGGTTCTATTTAGGTGAAGAAGTTCAAAGAGTGCTGGGTTGTTCGTGGAATGGGAAGCTAAACAGAGACCACTCCTCAGGAGCAAATGTGACTCTGCGTAAAGAGATAGGTATTTTTGTCTATCAGAGTAACTAAGGGCAACGAGATCTGAGATTGTTTTGGTGAGCAAACTTTGAGATCTCACAACCTGGTTTAGGGACTTAGCAAGATACATGCCAAAGAGTGCATATTTTCAATGATGGGTCTAATTAGAAATTATTAAAGTGGGACTATAACTTTTGACCTTGAAGAGATACCACAAAGCTTAATTTATACAAAGTTGAGGGATTAGCTAATCTCCACACAGACATGGTTGTAAAAGGAGATTCTGTTATCAACACTTCTACTCAAGTCCTTGATGACTTCAAGTGGAATGCTATCTATATGATAATCAGTAGTGATGCTAGATGTAACAAAAGAAACTATGATGCATTTCTTGATGTTGAGGGTAAGCTCATAATTAATGCACCAAGCATTTGTTTGCAGAAATATAGAAACAGCAGTGCAAGGGGGGCAGCAAGCGCAGGTACAAGATTTTAGGGTTTGCAATTGGGAATTGCAATTCCTGCATTCTTCTTTTATACTGGTATTTCTGAATACTGGTACATCAAGGCACTTTAGTACTTCTTGCGGGTTAAACTGCACCAATTATTTTACTATGGTTAAAAAATAATAGTCCTTTTTTTCTGCTCTTCAGTTGAAGTACTGAGGAGGATCTGGCGAGGCGCAGCATACAAAGGTATTGTTCAATTTTTCACCTGAGGAGCCAGCTATGTCTCTTTTTGTTTGGCCCTACCCTTGTTAGAGAATTTGGGTACCAGAACAAGATCTGATAGTAAACCCCAGTTTGCAATAATCAGCAAACTTAATTAGCCATAGTCCCTTAATGTTGACTTTTATGTCACAAAAATACATACCAAAGAGAAGGGGATCCTTGAGAGAGCCATGTGGTACACCACTGCTGCCATTTTTCTGTTTAGAGCAAATACCACCAACCAGGCTCAATTCAGTTATTTTCAGCACAATTATTACTCTGCAGTTTCAGCCACTTAGGGTCTGTTGAAATACAGGAGAAAAAGCTGAAGAATCAGACAGGCTGGAAGAACAAAAAATAAATAATCTGTCTGGATGGTATGGGAATGCCAGAACAGATGGAAATCAGTGGGGCACTGGTGTGAGTGTGTGTGTGTGTGTGTGTGTGTGTGTGTGTGTGTGTGTGTGTGTGTGTGTGTGTGTGTGTGTGTGTGTGTGGGTGTGTGTGTGTGTGTGTCTGTCTGTGCGTGTGTGTGTCTGTCTGTGTATTTTAACAGTAGGTAGCAGGTGGTCCATGGAGCTATTTGCTTAAGGTTGCATTTCATCTAAGACCATCCCTGCCCTTTTGTAAAACCTTCATCTTCATCTGTGGTTTGTTAAAAATGTTAGTGGCACTACCATTTCTTTCCTTAGTTCTAATTCTGGGGTGAATTAGTTCAGATATTATTGCACTGTCCAAGATTAATTTCTGGAGTTCTTTCAGGGTTCTTTCCATAGTAAAATTCCTGGGTACATCTACCAGCATGACTTACTGAACTGTTATTTTCTTCTTTGTGGACATTAACAAGAAAAAGCAATCATTTAGGAGCCTTACTTTCCATCATATTTTTTTTTATTTTCACCCAAACCATTTTATTGGGATTTATTTTTTTTTTCTTCTTTCTTGGCTATTTCCATAAAATGATTTACATCCCTTACTTACTGAATTATATTTTCTTTAATTTGGGCTTTGGCCTTTCTGATCACCTTTCCTGGGTCCTCTCACTTTAACTGGCTCCATTTGTGTTCATTCTATGTATTTATTTATACTTCTAAAATGCTTTTCCATAAAATTTGATTCCACTTCATTTGAGAACAACATGGTCCTTTTTCTACCTCTTTCAGATCCATGTTAGTTTCTCACAAAAACGATTTTATTTATTTTATTTTATTTTACATTTGTTGACCGGGCTAGTCTAGCTGGATATATGTCCATTTTCAGTAGAGGCCCGGGGAGAAAAGCTCCAAATTATTAGTACATCAATTAATAAAGTGTAACATTAAAAATAAAAGGAGATGTAATGAAAACAGGAACATTTTTTTTTTTTTTTTTTTTTTTTTTAAGTGAGTAAATGTAACAGGCTATGTGATATTCATAACAGAGTACTCTTTACACATGTGAAATAAAGAAAATCAGTTACTGTGTGATGTGCTTAGCATCATTATAAAAACATATTAAATGAAAATAAATGTGAACAGAGATGAAGGAAAGATAGGAAAGGTATCAGGGATAGTATAGGTAGAGTTTAAGGATTAGATTTTTTTCATAGAGGAAGTAGAATAGTTACTGTTATGAAAGAGAGGCAGGGATACTCTTATGAAGGAAAGGGAGAGACATTAGGGTAAGTAGGCAGTGGGTCTTTTATTCCAAATCATAGTGGAAAGTTGAGCAGCTGAGAGTCCCCTACTAAGTTATTGGATGTAATTGGGTTGAGGTGGAAGGAAGGATGACAGGGAAGGAAAAAGCAGGGTTAGTCTGGGTTAGTGCAGGGGCATAGCCATGTTTTATTGAGATACTTTTTGAGATTTTTTTTGAACAGAGGGAGAGAAGTCAGAGATGAGATGTCTGAGGGTAATTTATTCCATACTTTTCCTACTGAGTTGGAGAACAAGCAGTCACCTGCAGAGTTATTGGGTCTAGTGGTGCTGATCAAAAGTTTTTAGAAGACCGTAGATGTCTAAGGTTATAATAAGGGGTAATAAGGTTATTGAGTATTGAGGTTTTTGTAGGTTGGTACAGAGTTTTGTGAGCTATTATAAGTTGTTGTAGTTGAATCTGATTGGGAAGTTCAAGCCAACCTAGTTGTCTAAGATTAAGGCAATGATGTGTCCTGAATGGGGCAAATCTAGCAATGTTATTGTAGCATATAACTAATTTATTGAGATTTTTTTTTGAGAGATTGGTATAAATAGGGCAAGCATAAAGTAGAGTAGAGATCAGATGAGTTCTGGCTAGGGTAATTCTAGTGGCAGGAGTAAGAAAGGGTTTGATTCTGTATAAGCTACCTATTTTTTTGTTCACAGATTTTATGGTAGTGTTAATGTGATTTTCAAAATTAAGGTTATTGTCTATAGTAATTCCTAATAATTTTGTGGTGGTGTCTGGAGAAATACTAGTACTGTTGTTGGAAGTAATAGTGAAATTTAGGGGGATGTGATTTCGTGTTGGTGAAAAGAGTAGAAGCTTAGTTTTCTTGGGGTTAAGTAGGAGGCAACGTTGTGAGAACCATTGTTCTACTGTGTTAAAGGCTTTTTGGGTAAGAGTCTGAGGTTCAGTTTGAGAGGTAGCTGTGCAGATTATAGTGGAGTCATCTGCATGTTGAATACAGGTAGTATGAGGGATAGCGGTTTGGAGGTCGTTGATAAAGATGGAAAATAGAAGTGGTCCTAAGATGATGGAGCCTTGTGGCACACCTAGAGAGAAAGGTAGGTGGTCAGATAGTGAATTTTTCCAGAGTACTGCTTGTTGGCGGTTTTCATGGTAAGATTTAAACCAAGTTATGCTGTAGGGATCAAGTGAGAGAGAGAAGAGAATGTGCAAGAGTAGTTGGTGATTCACCATGTCAAAGGCTTTGGATAAGTCTATGAATAGTGCTGAAGAGAGACTGTTTTTGTTGCGGTTAGAGTTTATGGTATTGGTGAAAGAGAGCAGTGCAGTGGTAGTACTGTGTGAAGGTCTGAAACCATGCTGACAGTTGGCAAGTAGGTTGTGTTGGAGAAGATGGTTAAGGAGTTGTTTATGGATACATTTTTCCATGATTTTGGCAATAGGGAATAGTAAAGCTATGGAACGATAGTTAGAGAAATCATTGGAGTTTCCTCCTTTATGTAGTGGGATAATATGAGATATTTTCCAGATTTCAGGGACAGTTTTTTCACTGATGGATCTGTTTATTAATATAGAAATGGGATATGCAATGGCTTTAGCTCCTATTTGCAGGAACTCGGCAGGGAGTTTGTCTGCGGAGGGGGTGGTAGGTTTAAGTTTTTGTAGCAAGGAAGAAATATATGATGTAGAAATAGGAAGAAAGTGAAATGAGCAGGGTATATTTACAGAAGAAGGAAGTATCCTTGAGGTTTCGGGAGATAGGTGATTTGCAAGATTTTGTATAGTATTAGTGAAGAAGGAGTTAAAGGCATTTGCTGTTTGTATAGGGTTGTCAGGGTTAGAGTGTTGTGGGTTGGGTGTAATAGTTTGGCCTGGGGATAGAAGATAATTGATGGTGGACCAGAATTTTTTTGGTTCCTTATTGGATGTTTGTTGTAAATGAAGGTAGTAGTTCTTTTTGTCTAACAGTATGGCTTTTTTTGTGTTGTTTCTACATTCTCTGAAGGTTTGATGGTCAGCTTGGGACTTGGTAGTACGCCATTTAGTCCAGGCTTTGTTTCTGGTAATGATTTTGTGTCTAGTATCCTTGCTAAGCCAGGGGGCTGGTTTGGTTTTGGTTCTGATAGTACGAGTTGGAGCATGCTGGTCTAGAATAGATAAGAATGTGGAGTTGAAGTATTGTACTGCATCATTAAGAGGGAGTATCTTTAGAGGGGTCCAGTTACATTGCTTTAGTTCTGTTAGAAAAAGTTCTGAGTTAAATAGCTTTTTTGAACGTAGTGTTCGGAAAGTGGTTGGAAAAGTTATGTCGCTTTTTTTTCTAATAATATAAGTTAATGAGTGATCACTTAGGTCATCTGGTAGGGTGCCAGAGTTATACGTTTGTTGGGGAGTGTTTGTAAGTATCCAGTCTAATGTGGTTTCATTGTTATTGATTTTATTAGTTCTGGTAGGGCCTGATATAAGTTGAGAGAAGCCATGTAGGTTAATGTGGAAGGTAGGGTTTGAGTTGTTGCAAGAATTCCAATCAATGTTTAGGTCACCTAGGATTAATGTTTCTTGTGGAACATTAGAAGAGAGCCAACTAAGGATGGACTCAAGAGCGTTAATGTTATTTCCTAGGGGGAGATATATACAAATTATGTAAATAGCTTTGCTGTAGTTTAGTTGGAGTTTAGAACATATTAGTTCGGCGTTATTGACTAAGGGGAGGTTCAGGTTTGTAGTGGTGATTTGTAGCTGTGATTTATAAAGAATTGCAACACCTCCTCCCTTTTTTTTTGGGCGGTCGAGTCTTATGATTTTATATCCAGGTGGGGTGATTTCATTATCTTTAATAGAAGGTTTTAGCCATGTTTCTGATAGGCAAAGGATATCAAATTGGTTGACATCAAGGAGAGCATGGAGTTGAGCAATTTTGTTACAGATACTACGTATATTCAGATGAGCTAAGGTGAGTGAGTGGAATTTTCCTTTGGGTCATATATAACTAAAAGGATAATCAGTATTTGCATTTCCATTGGATCCTACATAACTAAGTATTAAAGTAAATATTGTGGGAAGAAATAGCCAGGGAATTGTTATGGCTAGGCTTGTATAGGCCCTAGGGCTGATAGCCGAGTACCAACCTATGAACCTATGAACTAAAAGGATAATCTGCATTTGCCTTTCCGTTGGATCATACATAACTAAAAGGATAATCAGCATGTGCATCTTACACCTTCCTTAATTCTAATTATGGGTATAGCCCTTGAGAAGAGCTTGTGCCACCTGGACAACTGTCATCAGCTGATAGTCGATGATATTATTATTCATCAGCTGAAACTTCCATCTTCTATTATCAAACAATTTTTTATGTATATATATATATATATATATATATATATATATATATATATTTTAATTATTTCTGAGACAGTCAAGATTCTGTTCATCTACACCATAGAGCCAGGCTAACATCGTGTTTTTTAACAGCTTTACAGACCATAGAACTCAAAAGTGTAACATTTTTGTCCTAAAGGGACAGAATATTGTCAAACTTCATGATTTACATGAAAAAGAGTCACTACCAAACTAAGGAACTAAATAATTAGAAAAGGTTATACAAATTACAACCCTCCTTAGTCAGGAAAGATAGGAGTCAATCAAAATTGTCCTCTTGTATTTGCTATAACAAACTCAGACCTTTGCAAAGTGAAACCTAATGGAAACACTCAGGCTAAGCATGCAGTAGTCTGGGACTATGTGTGTGTGTGTGTGTGGGGGGGTGTAACTGAAAAAGTGTGTTCCACTATTAACTAGGGGTTTAAATCCAAAGAAAGAGAGAGGAATTAGAGTTGCAAAATATCTCAAGGTACAGTTTGGGACTCATAACAATGTATCTGGGATACAGTCAAATACAGGTAATTACTAGTTGCCAAACAAACCAGCCAAAATGAAAGACTTATTTAACACCAGAAAGTAAGATGAGAGGTGGAAAAGGGAACGACATGGAAATGTATCCTAGATTTAGTTAAAAACAGAACGCTATAGTGGTGTGTGGGCTATCTGCAGAGCCATGGAACATGAAAAAAGTGTTCAAACTTTGGCCTATATTAGGGTGGCCTTGGTCAGTAATCCATCAAAATTAGAACTAATGCAATTATTTCTAAGAGTAGTAAATAAAATTGGGAGAAGAGTTTTCATACTTCTGTAGAAAAATAATCTTTAGATGAGGTGATAGGGTGTCCCAGTAATTTGAAATCCTTTATCTTGTCCCTATGTAGTACAAAATAGAAGCCTTAGACCTCCAAATGCCAAAAGTGAGCAGAATAAATACACAAATCTAGTACAAAGTGTAAAGCCAAAAAAAGATGTGTGGGCTGATTGCAGCATCCAAAGTCTGCACATCTTGATGATCTTACCTAACAAAAATAAGGAAACCAATCTATTCCTGCATCTTCATATACTATCCATCCATCAATCTATAACCCTCTTTTTAACATAGTTGCACATGGGGTCAGGGTGTCACATAAACAGTGACCATCATCTAGAGCTAATGTTTACACCGCTAGGTAACTAGCCATAACACTGTTGTTCTTCTGTACCAGACAAAAAGCCATAGATGAAGCCAAGGCCCTGGAAGAGTGGGTCTTGACCTTGCCTTGAATAGTTTTGTTGTGGTGAGTGTATCAAAAGGTAATAGCCTTAGACAACCATTTAGAAATAGTCTGCTTTGACACAGGTTATCTTTTCTTCTTACCCTCACAAAAAGTGAACAACTGATTCAAAGATCTGAAATATTTTGTTCTGTCAAGGTATACCTGAGTTGTCTGTGGATATCCAAGATATTGCATATCCTTTCTCATTCATTTTTACGCTCAGGACAGAAAAACGGGAGATGGATAGCTTGTCTTAAAGTAAACTTAGATACGACTTTAGGCATAAAAGAAGGGTTAGTTTTCAAAGAAACCCCGTCCTTGTGGAAAATGAGGTAGGGTTGACTCACCATAAGAGCTTGCAACTCAAATACCTTTCTTGCAAAGGTCAAAGCCATCAGTAAAACTGTTTTCCGTGTTAAGAACTTCAAGTAAGCCAGGCTAACTGGTTCAAAAGGAGCAAATGTTAGCTTCTTTAGAACTAAATTAAGATCCTAAAGATATTCCACCAGTTTTCTTGAAAGCCTCTTATGCAAACCCCTTTCAAAAATATTTTGACATTAAAAATGTATTTGAGTAGGAGGATCCACAGGCAGACATGCTGAAATTGATGATAAATGAACCTTGAAAGAGGCGTAAGAAAGGCCATAGGATTGTAACTCAACAAATATTGTAAGCCAGAGAACAGCTAGCCCTGATTGGGTGCTGGTTATGTTGCTGGCATCAACTATGAAATCTTTTCCATTTGCTAATATATGATTTTCTAGTAGCAGCCTTTCTTGCCTCCATTAGTACCTGCTGCATGTCATCAGAAAACAGGTGCCTAAAAGGAATTAAGACTCTATCATCCAGGCAGTCAACTGAAGATGATTGATGTCAGGGTGTATCAAACACCCTGGTCCTGTGTAGTAGATTCAGTCTGCGAGTAAGCTTGTGGTAATTCCCTCTGGCCATTTCCAAGAGAAGGGAGAATCATAGTTGCTTGGGCCAGAAGGGAGTCACCACAATGATCTTGGGATATTCCTTATGAATCTTCAGAAGTACCATAAATATTAGTGGAAAAGCATACAATAGCATTCCTGTCCAAGGAAATGAAAAGGCATCTGTCTTCCAGACCTTCTTGCATGGGGTTCTGTATCAGAATCTTGCCAAATGATTGTTCAGAGAGAAGGCAAAGATCTCCCCACTGATGGGTCAAATCTTGGAAGACATCCTGATCTAATGTCCATTTGTGAGAGTCTGCCCTTGTCCTACTCAGTTTGTCTGCCATACAGTTCTGCTCTGACATAATGTAGGATGCAAGCGTGAGAGTGTGTTATGAAGCTATATATTAAGCAAACATGGCTAGTCTACAGAGAGGGTTATGACACGGTCCCCCTTGCTTGTCAATGCACTACATTACTATGGTATTGTCTGTAACAATGTAAACAGGTACCTGGGGCTAAAGGTAATTCAGAGAGTTGAGTGTCTTAATCAGGGCAAGCAACTCTTTCATATTTATGTGTTGCAGCTGTTCTTAGTGTCCCACACACCTTGCACTTTTATACCTCATGAAACTTCTCCTCAAGCAAAGTCTAAGGCGTCTTTGGTAACTGACTGCTTTGGAACAGGGAGAGAGAAAGGGAGACCTGGATTTAGCAATATCTGTTGGTTCCACCAAGTGATTTCCCTTCTGAGAAACCCCAGCAGTGGGATCTGAAAAGATAATATGTGTTGGTGCCAAGACCGAAGAGACTTCCGATGCCATTATATCTTTCTCTTATGGAGTCTTACCAGGAGTATCACGAGAATCATAGAAGCCATGAGACCCAAAATCCTGAGATATTACCTTGCAGTGACTAAAGTCTGAGTGGAAAACCTTAGAAATAGCTCTAGATATAGATCTATTTTCCCCTGTGGAAGAAAAGCTCTTTGGACTTTGGTGTCTAGTTGATATCCCAGAAATGCAATCCTGTGAGCAGGAGTCAAAAAAGACTTGTGAATGTTCTGTTTGAGTCCCAGCTTGTGTAAGAGATCTCTCACTCAAGAGATAGAGAGATTCCTGACACTTTGAAAAATACTCTGCAAAGATAAGCAAGTCATCTAACTATGGAAAAAAGTGGATATCCACTTGCCTGCAGTGGGCTATAACTGAAGCTAGACACTTTGTGAACATTCTTAGTGTAGTGGATAGCCAAAGGGTAAGGAAAAAAACCTGATAATGTGATCCTGACACACAGAACCTTAAGAAGCGCCTGAAGTCTGGATGAATTAGAATATGTTTATAAGCATCTTTTAAATCTAATGTTGTAAGGAAACCTGAATGAGGAAGAAGAGGTAAGAAGTTGTGAAGTGACATCATTTTGACTATGGGCACTATCACAAACAGGTTTAGGAAAGAAAGATCCACAACTGGACTCCAAGCATTTTTTTTCTTTGACATTAAAAACATCCTTGAAGAAAGACCCTTTCCCACCTGTGCTCTGAAGTTTTGGAAGCTGGCCGGCTGTTATATTATTGGCAGGATATAACCCATACAGTGTAGGCTACTGCATCAGTGATCAATATGAAGATCATCCCTTATTAGTGTTGAGCCTCAAATGCTTCTGAGGGGTGTACTCTTCTGTAGCAGTAAAGCACTGAAGGGCTTGGACCCAAACTTGTCTTTTAGTCAGCTTAGCTCGAGCTGCTTGACAGTTTGAATGTGTAGAATGTGCCGTAAAGCTTTGGAAGCTGGCCAGCCATTATACCCTTGATAGGATATAATCCATATAACTTAGGCTACTGCATCAGTGATCAATATGTTTAACATTCAACTTCAACAACAACAACAGCCAACTTTATGTTACTCAAGTTAGAAGTTACAAACTTCATGACACACATGCAGACAGGAACTGAAAGTTCGACTGCTGAGTCCTACACTAAGGCACTGTACGAACACATCAACTCATGCATGAATCATGCCATCCCAAATAGAACCAAGATGCTCTCCTCCAAAAAAAGGAAGCTAATCTGGTGGTCCCGTGCCATAAACAAACTTTACAACAAAAGGAAGAAACTGTTGCAGAAAAGAGGAAAATCCCAGGATGTAAAAAAACTCCCTCACCAGCCTCAGTAAGAAGCTGAGATCCCTCATAAAATCCTTCAAAGCTAGTTACAAAAATAAAATTGCCAAAGATTACAAAGACAGCCACAAGGCATTCTATAACTATGTCAAGAATCTAAATTGCAATGCTCAGATCTGCTCTGAGCTACAACAGAATGGCATTAAATATACTGATCCCAAGGATACTGCCAATATCCTGGCAGATCAATTCAGTGTCAACCTCACCCCCCTCTCACCCCCTAAATGGCCCATCTCAATATCGGAAGATTGCCAAATTCTGGTAATAACGGCCACATGGGTAAAAAACTCACTCCCCAAAGTTAAGAATACAGCATCCATGGGACCTGATGACATCACGGGCTGTGTACTACATGGACTACAAAATGAACTGGCACCTTACCTAAGTGCCATGTTTAATCATACCCTCACCTCAGGCTTTGTGCCCACTGAGTGGTGCACAGCTACAGTTATCCCACTCCGCAAGGGGGGCTCCACCTTGGATCCTGGGAACTACTGCCCACTAGTCTGACGAGCCTGATCTGCAAGGCCATGGAACGTATTATCATGGAACTTATAAACAAAGACATTGGTAACCTTCAGACACTGGACCCCACCCAGTGTGGGTTCATGAAGGGCCGATCTTGTCTCCTGAACCTGACTGACTTCTTTGAATCAGTCTCCAGAGCTGTGGACGAGGGTAAGGCAGTCCACACAGCCTATCTGGACCTCGCCAAGGCCTTTCACATCATCCCTCACTCTGGAATCATAGATAAACTTACTAAGCTGGGCATTAATCCCTACGTCACTTGATGGGTTGTCAACTGGCTTACTGACAGAACCCACACTGTAAAAGTAGCTGACTGCAAATCCAGCTCCAGACAAGTGACAAGTGGAGTACCTCAGGGTTCAGTCCTGGGACCTCATTTGTTTGGCATCTACTTCTCTGAAGTACAGGCCAACACTAAGAGACTCTGGTTAACAAAGTTTGCAGATGACTGCAAACTAGGAGCCATTATTGAATCCCCAAATGATGTGCATACTCTACAAAAGGGCCTTACAGAAGCAGATGCTTGGTGCCAGAACCATGGGCTCAAGCCCAATGCCAAGAAATGTATAGTTATCCCCTTTGGGAAAAAAACATGTACCCGTGAATTACCACATAGTTGGCAGTACACTAAACACCGAAAGTGTGATAAGAGACTTAGGGACACATTTGGACAGTGGCCTCACCTTCAATAACCACATCACCACAACAGTCAGGAAATCCTTCTATGTGGCACACCTCATCACTAAGGACTTTTCATCCAGAAAAAAGGAGGTCATTGTCCCACTGTACTCATCCCTGTTTAGACCCATTATAGAATACAATGCCCCATATGGTATGTACCTCTCAAGACATCTGCAACAACTGGAAAGGCCGCAGAAATACCTCACTAAAAGAATCACAGGCCTAAAGCAGATGCCCTTTGCTGACCGCCTTAAAAAACTCCAGCTATAGTCTGTCGCTTATCATCTACTCTGAGGCGATCTCTGCTTAACATACAAGGCCATGTCAAACCCAGACCTGTTGGACATGCTACACTTAAAGAAATCCCAATCCCTCAGAGCCACATGCTCCAGGGATCTAAACCCTGTCATCACAATAAACAAAACATGCTGGAGGGATAGGTTCCTGACCCAGAGACTCCCTAGTCTCTGGAATAGACTGCTCATACATGTCCATCAGAGTGCCTCTTTGGCCCTCTTCAAAAGGAACCTTGATGATTTGATGGGAGAAAGGAAATTCACCCTGGGGATCAAGTAAGTCACCCTGCTACACAGGCATCCAGGGAAGTAAATAGTGTGGGAAGAAATAGCCAGGGAATTCTTATGGCTAGGCTTGTATAGGCCCTAGGGCCGATAGCCTAGTACCAACCTATGAACCTATGAATCTATGAACCTATGAACATCCCTTATTAGCATTCAATCAAGACAGAATGGTATTACATACCAGTTCCTCTTGTATGCCTAAAGTGGTCACTGAATTGATCCTGAATCAGACCAAACAGTGCCAAGTTTTTTTTATAAATCCACAAAATTCAGGAGCAAGAACTCTACATTCCTTAAATATGAATACACAGATGCGATTTTACTTGCTTTGAACAAAATAATTAAAAAAACTGATCATCTATTTGTCTGCTCCGCAAAAGGAAAAGAAAGGACCTCTAAACAAACAGACCATCTTCCAGTAACTAATGAACTGTATTGCTTTTTATTATCAGCACCATGGGAAGCAGGTACTAGGCCACATCAGAGTTCACTCTACTAGAGCTACAGCTGCCATCACAGCTTTTAATAGGGAAGCTTCCACCCAAAATAATCCTCGAGGTAGCAACCTGCTCCTCTCTTCACACCTTTTCAAAGCACTGCAGCCTAGAGGCTGCATCAAGAGATAGAGTAGGATTTGTCTCTGCTATACTGCAAGGACTGATCTACAAATAATTAATCCACCTTCCCTTCTCTCTCTCTCTTTCGCTGTCTCACTGCTTTGAGAATTTCCCCAAAAATGAAGGCTGCAACAGTGAACACTATGATGAACATAGTACAGGTGTGTTAGGATCTTGCCATAATTGTTTATCTTTTGCAGTCCTTGTTCCCTCCCACCTCACCCTTTCTTTTGGACACCTTATCCTAGTGTTGGGGTGACAACCCTATCTATTCACCCTCCATTCATTTTCCATAAAAATAGATATCTTCCCGTTTTGTAAGCCCCTAGATTGGGCACCTTAGGGTGGAGCTGGCCAGTGCCTGAGTCAAAACCTGGTTCACTGTCCTCCAGGAAGAGGATTCTATTCTGATTCTGCTGGGGCAAGAAAGATTTGAACATGTCATCAGCTGATCCTGTATTTATATTGCTGATATACTCGCACTGGGAGCAGGGCATCCATCGTCTGAAGTCCTGGGGAGAGAAGAGCGTTATAAGACTGGCCAGCAGATACCTGCAGGATATCCCAAAAATGAAGACTGCAACAGTGAAACCACTGGAACTTCTACACTTATGGTGTCCAGCCTTTCCTCTTTTTCTGGTAAGTTTCTAAAACAACTATATGTTCCTACCATAGAGAACAAGGTTGCAAAAGCAATTATTTGCAAGCAGCCAATGAATCTGAAAGCTGTTATTACCTGACCTGAATATAGCAATTGGCTATTTGCTCCACATAATCAGTAGAACTGCATGCTTTACACAAGACAAGACATTAACAGAAGTTCTTACTGGAGTTATGTCAAAGACATACTTTCAGTGTGTCTGCTCATAAATAGTATTTAGTTACTTTATTCAAACAAGTTTAATTTGAACACTTTATTAGAATTGAATGTAAAGTTTTCTTCTGTGTTTTCTTTACTTTTTGTTAGCACTAAGGTTGCAAACATCAGCCTTAATTTTAAACTGACCTGCTTTGTGCAGATTACTTCCTGAGTGGTAGTGAAAGCTGCACGAACCACCTTAAAAGTCTGTGATTAAACTAGATTTTCATTTTCACCATGGAAGAAATAATCCAACCTTTCTTTGAAGTCGGTATCAACATAACGACAACCTACTGCCATGCAGGAGAGTTTAACCTAAAACAGTGATAGAGTAACAAACATGACTAGAACTTCACACATGCAGATTGTGCTTAGGCTGAAAGTGTTACTGCTGTGATCAAAACTTGGAAAAATCGCAATTCTGTGAAACATAGTGTCACCCTTGACATAACCAGTAATGAAGGTTGTCTGGGCCCAGTCATTACCCTCAAAAAATGGTTCCCTCATCTAACAATAAAGTGTTTTTTCTATCCTAGGAGTGTGTTCTAGATAAAGACAAATGGCTAGTGTCCAAGTGCATGAGCTTACTGATGCAGTGTCTGAGTGGGGAACTCCTGCTTGTATACCTCAGTCAGAGCTAATGCCAAACAAAGATTACTGCAGGCTACAGGCTGAAATTCGTGCATGTCTAGGAAGTGCTGCCACTTGCTGATAAAAATGGAAAGAATTTGGATAATCTCTTGTCCTGTTTAACGTTTTCTATTACAAAAGTGTTTAGGTTTTTCACTGAGTATTTTAGTTTGAACAATTGTATTTCAGACTCCCTAGATGCACTAAAGGATAATTTCTATCACACATATTGTAAATAGCAAACAGTAAATATTTGCTATGTTTAAAACTAAGAGCGGTGGTCAAGAAACTTAATGGCTACTTATTGTGTGTGAATAAGCATTAGACCACAGTCATCTTTATAACAGGATAATAAGTGCAATTTATTGCCAGTGGTGAAGTTTGCCATTTTTATCTCTGCAAAATATGCTGGTTTGCAATTGCTTTGCTTGACCAGGTATTTGCTACTAATGTATAAAATAGACATATACTTGGGACCATGTCTCAGCATATCTACAGCATGAAGACACATGTCAAAGGCCCAAGAAAGCCAAATATAAGGCTACATTTCTAATGCCAGGGTCCATCTGTTACATCCAGGATATAATCCTAATCTCTAATGTAATGTTCCTTGGATCTTGGCAAGGCTTGCATCAGGTCACTCAGAGAGAGAGAGAGAGAGAGAGAGAGAGAGAGAAAGTAACTGTAATGTTTGATGGTCAGTAAGAAGAAAACATAAGCAACCATAGCATGTAAATTTGCTAAAACATTGGAAGGATATAAAACTGTTGCTTGTTTCTCAAATGTCAGTCTTCCTTGAAAATGGATGTGAAGATATTTGAAGGCTGCCAGCCTAGTTAGATAGAATTTTGTAAATAATTCTATGTCTTTGTAAATATTAATAAAAGCCAGAGGAAAACTGTATTAAATGTTGAACTGCAAAAATGTAACAACAGTGCACTCTGCTGTAAGAAAGCTGATAAGTCAAGCATTTTTAGAATTGTTAAGAAAGATTTAGTCTAAAATGAGTCAGCAGGATGTATTATCAATTTAAAGGACTGTCTCATAGAGAGAGAGAGCGAGAGACAGAGCATTTTGGATTTTGTCTAAAGCTGACAACAACTCACCAGTACTCGGGTTTGCTCTATATGAAAGTTTATTTAGAACTGTGATTGCTCTTAGATATAAATACAAAAAAGCAAGTTTAGTCTAGCTGTTTTTCTGTATTGATGTCAGAACTATTCTACTGTGTTATTTTAAAGATTTTCCTGTGATCTCTGAACTCTTGCAAGCACTGTTAAGTAAGAAGTATTGTCTTATTTATTATTAAATATTTTTAAACCTTTCAACTGTGGCTGTTTTGTGTAGAGATAATTTAAGCTGTAGAGTACATTGCACGTATGTAGTGATACTGTCCAAGCCACTCCAGTAGCTTTAGCCATGGGTCACACTTACTATTTGGATAATAATATTGCACAGTAATAATTGGACACCCTTTGGTAAGGACCTTTTTAGTAGCTGCTATTAGTGTTTGGTATTTGGTATTAGTGGTTGGTGGCGGCTGGTACTACCTTATAGACTGGCAGGAAGGGGCATAGCTGGAGAACCTGTGCCAGGCTTCCCCAGGAGTGTCTGTATGGTTGTATATAACTATTATCTCAAAGTGTGGGTGTGTCTCAGCTACCTGGGCAGGGACACGAAGCACTGGTTGGACAGAGAGGGTGCTGGAGGTTTTAGCTTGACCACTAGGCTGAGATCTGGACCCTATAGCTGTGCCAGTGGGGAGTCTTATTGGAGATCTGGAGAGAAAGGGAGAAACCAGCCCCAGACTGACTGTGATATCTGTGTGCTCTAAAGGAAAATTGTACTTTACTTTACTGTGTGTATATTTGTTATTCTTCCCAATGTGGACACCCCTCACTGGTGTTAGTGGTGAGGACTGAGGCTCCTTGATTACTGGGCCAGTGCACGGACATCACATATTAATTGTTTGGCAGTGGTGGGATATCCACATCACATATTAATTGGTTGGCAGTAGTGCGATATCCATACCACATATTAACTGGTTGGCAATTGGCTTGTGGTGTGGATAGTGAATTCATCTAGCTTGTGTATGGTGTTCACTGAAGGTGTTTTTGTACTCTAAATCAGCCATGCAGTGAATATTCAGAGTTCAGATCACAATTGTTTTATTTCTTTTGTTAGCTTAGTTAGTCAGGGAGAGCAGGCAAGCATGTCAGCAGAGGAGTATGGCAAGCTGACAAGGAGCCAGCTGGCTGAGATGTGCCAGGCTAAGGGACTGATGCATGGAAACCTGACTAAGGCAGACATCATTGCCGCTTTGGTCACAACTGCATCAGAAAACAGCAATCAGGAGGACAATCAGACTGGCCATGGAGGTGTACAACACTCAGAGAATGGACAGCTCAATCTTTCTGCAGAGGACTTAAAAATCCATCTGGAGGTAAAGAGACTTGAGCTGGAGGCCAGGCAGTTGGAAAAAGAAGCAGCAGAGAGACTGAGATGTCTACAGGCTGAGGAGAATTTAAAACTGCTATGCCTGCAAGCTGAGGGGAAGGAAATTCATAGACAGCATGAAAAGGAGATGCTGACTCTTCACCAGAGTCATGGAGGTAATGGGGAAGGGAGCAACTGGACCCCAGAAGCACAAAAGATCAGTAAATTTATCCACAGCTTACAAAGGGGGATAATTTTGATAGTTTCATTCATATGTTTGAGAGGGTATGTAAACAGTATGATGTTGACCAAAGGCTTTGGGTACGGTTCCTGACCCCCCTTACTCCATGGTAAAGCTGTAAATGTGTTGTCTAAAATTTCTGATCATGAATTTTTTTATTATACTGCTGTTATGAATTGTCTGTTAGAATTTTTTAAGCTAACACCTGAAACTTATAGGAAGAAGTTTCGTGAGCATAGACGCAAGGCAGCTGAAAGTGTATGTGAATATGTTGCTGAACTGAGCACTTATTTTCATAGGTGGGTGAGTGGATGTCAGGTCGCCACTTTTGATGGGCTGGCAGACCTTATGGTGAGGGAAAAAAATCCCTTAGCATTTTGCCTGAGGACACAAGGATCTGGTTAGCTGATAGACAATGTGCTACTTCAGATGACTTGGGGAAGAAGGGAGACCAATGCCTAGCAAGCAGGGCAACCCTACACAGGAAAGGGACCCCCGGTACTGCTCATGCATCTAAAGGTACCCATGGTGGGCAGCCCAGACTGCCCCAACAGAATCTGCCGGTAGCAGGGGAAGCCACTAGTCTAGGTACACGTCCAGGACCTAGGGTTAAATGTTTTGAATGCAACCAGTGGGGCCATGTTTCATATAGATGTCTATGGAGGCAAGGTGGGGAACATAAGATGAGAGAGCCAGTAAGTGGGAAAGACAAAATGCAAATAGTAGGTTGTCTTGAGACAACAGGGGTACAGAACTACCATCACGCAGATGTCTTGATAGGGAAGGATTTGGATGAGGCAGTACCATGTGTTAATGCAGTTACCCACAGTCAGGCTTGGAGACAGGCATGTGGGTCTGGTAGCCGGGGGAGACCCAGACAGACCACATACTTGCAGCCAGAATTGGTGAGGTGGTTACTTCAGGGAGGGAGCTACTCTGTAGCAGTAAGACTGAAGGTGAGCCACAGCTGCTTGTGTGTACTGATGTTCCCTTGGACAGAGTGACTGCAAAGGTACAGGTGAGTAGTAGTACCCAAGCTGACATTGAGGCACCACTGTCAGAGGATGTCAGACTTCCCATGGAAGGGGAGCTGACAAGGGTTACCAAGAGAGAGCTGAGACAGGTTCAGCTCTTAGACTCTACATTGCAAGGCCTGAAGCAGGTAGCTACTAAGGCACCTGATTCTCAAGGGAAGGTGGGATCTGTATACTGGGACAAAGGGTTACTGTATAAAGAGTGGACCCCTGAGGGAGGGCTAGAAGGTGAGAGGATACAGTAGTTGGTAGTTCCCAGAGCCTACCATCTGGCACTTCTAGCCATAGCCAATGATATTCCCTTTGCAGGTCATATGGGCATAAAACATACGAAGAGATGTATTATGCAGAACTTCAGTTGGCCTGGAATTTACAAAGATGTAACAGAGTACTGCAGGACCTGTGAACAGTGCCAAAAGGTAGGCGAGGCAGGAGACAAGTTCAGAGCTCCTTTGATGCCTTTGCCTGTGATTGAGGAGACATTTCTGAGGGTAGCTATGGATATTGTGGGACCTCTGAGTACCCTAAGTTCCACAGGGAAAAAGTATATCCTAGTGGTAGTAGATTATGCTACAAGATACCATAAGGCAGTGGCTCTGTCCTCCATGGAAGCAGAAAAGGTAGCAAATGCTTTGTTAGAGATTTTCAGCAGGGTAGGTTTCCCAAAAGAAATACTGACTGACAAAGGTGCCGATTTCATGTCAGACCCGCTGGCTTGTCTGTGAAAGTTTCAAGCTGGACAAAAGATAAGCCTCTAGAAAATAAATCACAATCATTCACATCAAAAATACATAAAGAAAAATTATATACATTGAAGTAATTTCTAGAATTCTTTAAAATAACACATTCAACATATGCTCATTCTGATTCAATTCCATTCCCGATATCCCTCCTCCCCCTCCCCCCCCGATAATACATTTGGCCCCCTTGACCTCAAATGTTTTATGTGTAGTTATTTGACATTATATGATGCAAATTGTAGGAACATTCAATGCTCATGAATTATTCATGAACCCTGGATGTTGATTGGTTCAGTAATTAACTTTGTACTATAAATTTACTATTGTGTTGGGCATGCTCTATCTTGATAAAGTCTCCAAATGGTTGGAAACGAAAGCACTTCATTTATTGGATGTATCGGATTTATTTTTCTACTTGTTTAATTAAAGTTCTCTTTTTAAGCACTTCTTAGTTGCTTATTTGAAATTTTTATCTTTCTTCATCTCGTTCCAACCGAGGCTGTTTTTTGGATTGTGGTCTGTGTTTTTTGGCTTTTAAATGTTTGTCTGTGGAAGTACTGTGGGGTGAAGCACCTAAAGACCACTCCCTACCATTCCCAGACTACTGGTCTTGTGGAGAGGTTAAACTCTACAATCAAGTCCATGCTACGACCATTTTCTGACCAGTTTAAGAGGGAGTGGGACAAAGATTTGCCCCCATCTGTTGTTTGCTTACAGACAGGTTCCCCAGGAATCCACAGGTTTTTCACCCTTTGAGTTGCTGTATGGGCAAAGGGTGAGGGGAACTTTAGATTTAATTTGTGATGAGTTGGAAGATGAGTGTGAATCTCACAAGCAGTCTGTTGTGGCATATGTCCTAAACCTCAGGACAAGGCTCAGGGAACTCATGGGCTTGGCCCAGGAGAACCTGGCAGAAGCCCAACAACAAAGAAAGGTCTGGTATGATAGGAATGCTCGAGCTAGAGAGTATGCTGTAGGGCAGCAAGTAATGGTTCTCATTTCTGTCAGACACAACAAGCTGCAAGCAACTTGGGAGGGACTCTAGAAGGTGATAAGAAAGGTAAGTGATGTTAACTACATAATGTAACTGCTAGGCAGGAGGCAAGGGAACAAATTGTACCATGTTAACATGATGAAACCTTACCATGATAGGGTGGCCCTTGTGCTGAGCATTTGCAGTGGATTGCAGGAGGAGTTTGAGGGAGATCTGGTGACTGATCTCCTCAGTGAGGCTCGGACTGACACCTTAATAGGAGGGGTAGCAATGTCCCAACAGCTATGTCCTACCCAGGATTGAGAAATCCGAGCAGTGTTACAGGAGATTGGGGACATGTTCCCTAGGAAACCAGGCTGAACACATCTTGTGCATCATTAGGTGGATACAGGACCCCAAAGGCCTATTAGGCAGGCCCCTTATAGGGTGCCTGAGAAAGTCAAACACACTCTGAGGGAGGAGATACAGGAAATGTTGGAACTAGGGGCAATTCGAGAGTCCAACAGTCCCTGGGCCTCCCCAGTGGTGCTGGTGCCAAAAAAGGATGGCACCACCAGGTTCTCTGTGGACTACAGGAAATTATATAGTCACACAGAGTCAGATGCTTACCCCATGCCTAGAACAGATGTTTCCCTAGAGCAGCTGGATGGGGCTAAGTATCTTACAACCACTGATCTTACCAAGGGTTACTGGTGGATGCCCTTGACTCCCAGTTCTAGAGAGAAGTCAGCCTTTGTGACTCCTTTTGGCTTGTATGAGTTCACAAAGATGTCCTTTGGGATGAAAAATGCCCAATCAACTTTCCAGAGGCTGGTAGATTATATCCTAGCAGGATCCAGAGGGTTTGCCCTTGCTTACCTAGATGATAGTGCCATCTACAGCCATTCCTGGCAAGAGCACCTTCAACATGTCAGGGAGGTGCTGGGCAGACTACAGAGGGCAGGGTTAAACATTAAGCCCAGCAAATGTCAGGTGGGTATGGCAGAGGCCTCCTACCTGGAACATAGAGTGGGGACTGGTAAGATCAGGCCAGAACCTGCCAATGTAGAAGCCATTCAGGCATGGCCTGCACCTGTTACCAGAAAGCAGGTGAGGGCATTCTTAGGGAGAGCAGGGTACTACAGAAAGTTTGTCCCCAGTTATAGTACCATAGCTGCTCCCCTCACAGACCTGACAAGAAAGAACAGGCCAGATAAGGTAGTGTGGACAGCATGTGAACAGGGATTCCAGATGCCTAAAGAAGCTTTGGGAGGATCCCCTGTGTTAGCCAGTCCAGATTACAGCAAAGAATTTGTTGTGCAGGTGGATGGTTTGAACCACGGGGTGGAGGCTGTACTTACCAGATTTCTTCAGAGGGAGAAGAGCACCCAGTGGTTTATCTCAGTCATAGGCTTCAACCCAGGGAGGAATGCTATGCAGCTGTAGAAAAGGAATGTCTAGCCATAGCGTGGGCACTGCAGAAACTTCAGCTTTATCTGTATGGAAGAAATTCACTGTAGTGACAGATCACAATCATGGTTAAACAGATCCAGCCAGAAAAATACCAAGTTGCTAAGATGGAGCCAAGGGTTGCAAGCATATGATATGCAATGCAGCACCACAGTGGAGTAGCAATGCCAATGCAGATGGGCTCTCAAGACAGGGAATGGGGTAATGTATACTCAGATAGACCTAACCCTCTCAAGCAACGTGACACTTGAAAAACTAGCTTGAGTTCTCGGGGGGGGGGGGTACGTGAAGATATGGGGAAGGCTGCCAGCCTAGCTACATAGAATTTTAAATGTTGAACTGCAAAAATGTAACAATAGTGCCCTCTGCTGTAAGAAATGTTGTTAAGTCAAGCATTTTATGACTGTTTGATCTCAGGGCCCAGAGCCATGGAGTCTGAACCAGCAGGTTCTTTCTATTGTTTTGAGACAACAGTTAATTGTTAGATTTTACATATATAATGTCTTTAATTGCTGTGGTTTCCTGACCAGGTGCAAGCTTACTAAGAAATGTAAATGTAGAGTGTCTGTTAGTCTGGGAAACCAGAGAATTGTTAAGAATGATGTAATCTAAAATGAGTCAGCAGTATGTATTATCAATTTAAAGGACTGCCTCAGAGAGCAAGACAGGACATTTTGGATTTTGTCTAAAACTGACAACATCTCACCAGTACTCTTATTTGCTCTATATGTAAGTTTATTTAGAACTGTGATTGCTCTTAAATATAGATAGAAAATAGTAAGTTTAGTATAGCTGTTTTTCTCTATTGATGCCAGAGCTATTCAGCTGTATTATTTTAAGCATTTTCCTGTGATCTCTGAACTCTTGACTAGCACTGTGTAGTAAGAAGTATTGTCTTGTGTTTTCTTATTTATTATTAAATATTTTTAAACTTTTCAACTGTGGCTGTTTGGTGTAGAGATAATTTAAGCTCTAGAGTACATTGCACGTATATAGTGACACTGTCCAAGTCACTCCAATAGCTTTAGCCCTGGATCACACTTACTATTTGGATAATAATATTGCACAGTAATAATTTGACACCCTTTGGTAAGGGCCTTTTTAGTAGCTAATATTAGTGGCTGTTGGCAACAGGTACTACCTTATAGACTGACAGGAAGAGGCATAACTGGAGAATCTGTGCCAGCCTTCCCCAGGAGTGCCTGTGTAGTTGTATATAACTCGTATCTCAAAGTGTGCATGTATCAGCTACTTGGGCAGGGACACAAAGCACTGGTTGAACAGAGAGGGAGCTGGAGGTTTTAGCTTGACCACTAGGCTGAGATCTGGACCCTATAGCTGTGCCAGTGGGGAGTCTTATTAGGGATACGTAGAGAAAGGGAGAAACCATCCCCAGACTGACTGTGATCTCTGTGCGCTCTCAAGGGAAATTGTACTTTACTGTGTGTGTATTTGTTATCATTCCCAATGTGGACTCCCCTCACTGTAGTTAGCATTGAGGACTGAGAGCTCCTTGATTACTGGGCCAGTGCACAGGCATCACATATTAATGGGACACACACTTTGCAATAAGAGCTATATACAACCACACAGACACTCCTGGTGAAGGCTGGCACAGGTTCTCCAGCTATGCCCCTTCCTGCCAATCTATAAGTTAATACCAGCTGCCACCAACCACTAATATCAGCTACTAAAAAGGCCCTTACCAAAGGGTGTCCAATTATTACTGTGCAATATTATTATCCAAATACTAAGTGTGACCCAGGGCTAAAGCTATTGGAGTGGCTTGGACAGTATCACTTATACATGCAATGTACTCTAGAGCTTAAATTATCTCTACACAAAACAGCCACAGTTGAAAGGTTTAAAAATATTTAATAATAAATAATAAAAACATAAGACAATATTCTTACTACACAGTGCTTGTCAGTTCAGAGATCACAGGAAAATGCTTAAAATGACACAGTAGAATAGTTCTGACATCAATACAGAAAACAGCTGGACTAAACTTACTATTTTCTATCTATATCTAAGAGCAATCACAATTTTAGTTATTTATTTATTTATTTATTTTGTTTACCAGGTAATGTCCAACTGGGCATGAGGCCCATTTTCAGCAGACGCCTGGGGAGAAAATCTCCATACATAAAATAGACAGTATTAAACAATCAAACTGAACATGTATTAATCAACAATGTACAAAGCAAGTCAGTAAAGACATTAGTTATATAACAATAATTAGCAAATAATTAACAAATTTAACAAAAAATGGAACAGTGATAAAAACTGGCTCCATGAGTTAATGGTGAGAACAGTGTGATACAGTAACTGCAAGATAGAGAAATGCAGTCTACATAACAGTTAAAGACAAAGCAGTATGTATATATACATACTGATAACTGAAACCAAGTGTAGAAACAAAATAGCCTTCAGCAGTTAATAGCTGTAGCTGTGAGAATGAGCTAGTTTAGAGTAATGTAAGAGAGCAGTAGGTAGCTTAACCCAGAGTATGGCAGAAGCACAGCCAGTGTTTTGCTAGATGTTCCTTAAGGAGGTTTTTAAACTCAAGAATGCTGGGGGCTTTAGCCATAAGTTGAGGAAGAGTGTTCCACAGTTTGGCAATTTTATGGGAAAAGAGGGCATGCCCTGTGTGTTGTGGGCTTGGGTAATCTTTAACAATAGTTTATCTGAGGATCTTAGTGCTATAGGATTGCTGTTGAGTTGGACTAGATTGGTGACTGCTGGGCAGTTCTTAGGTTTGTGAATTATATTGTGGACTATGGACAGTTGGTTAAATGTTAGAAGGTTTGGTAGTTGTAACCATTTAAGTTTAGAGAGTACAGAGCAGTGGTGGATTCTGTAAAGGTGGCCTGTGGCAAACTTGGCAATTTTGTTGTAGCATGATTCCAAATTATTTAGGTCAGATTTATGAATGTTTGTAAATACTAGGGGAAACATAGAGGAGGGTGGAGAGTAAATGTGTGTGGGCAGTGGCTAGTCTGGCGTTATCTCTAAGGTAAGGTTTAATTCTGTAAAGAGTGTCAAGTTTGGAGTGTACTTTTTTGATGGTGAGGGAGATGTGGGTGTCAAACCTTAGGTTATCATCAACTGTGACACCTAGAAGTTTGGCTTGGCTGGTGGGATCTATTTTGGTTCTGTCTGTGGAAAGGATAGAAAGTGGAGTCAGACATGTTTTGGGTTTATTGTAATTGAAGACAATTCACTTAGTTTTGTTGGGGTTAAGTATGAGTTGATGGCTAGTGAGGTAGTTTTCTATGTCCTGGAAAGATTTTTGCATTTTTGTTTGTAAATCCTGGGGGGTGGGGGCTGTGCAGATTAATGAAGAGTTGTCGGGGTATTGGACTATGGAGGCTAGTTGGGTTGAAGAACTGAGGTTGCTAGTAAAAATTGTAAAGGGAAGGGGGCAAGTTTGGATCCTTGGGATACACCAACATTGATGGGTAGAAGGGGGGACAGGGTGTTCTCCCATTTGTTGGTTTGCTGTCAGTTAGAGAGATAACTTTGGAACCAGGACAAGTCTGTTGTGTTGAGGCCATAGGATGATAGTTTATTTAGTAGGATTTGGTGGGAGACTGTGTCAAAGGCTTTTGACATGTCAAGGAATATGGAAGAGACCATTTTGCCTCTGTTTATAAGATCTTGGATGGTGTTTGTGAAAGATAGCAGGCAGTACTGGTACTATGTTTTGGCCTAAAGCCATGTTGTGTGGGGTAGAGGAGTTTGTGATTAAGAAGGTGGGAAAGGAGTTGGGAGTGAATGCATTTTTCTAAGATTTTGGCTAGAGGCGAGAGTATGTCTATGGGGCGGTAGTTAGTTAGAGGGGTCACCTTTGTGTAGGGGAATGATGTGGGATATTTTCCATAGATGGGGTAAATATTGTTCAGAGATTGAATGGTTGATTAGGACTGACAAGGGATAGGCGATTGAGGAGGCAGCAATTTTAAGGAATTCATTAGGTAATTTATCAGCTGCTAGACAGAAGGGTTTGAGTTTGGAAAGGAGAGATGAGTAACATTCTAGATTATTTTCTTCCTTTTTCTTCTGTTTTCTTCTGTTTTCTTCTTTTTTCTTTTTTTTTTTTCTTTTTTTACTGGTCTTCAAAATACAATTTTATATATATTTTATATTTTTCACAAGACATTGTGTCTCATTTTAAGGTGAAAAGGTTGTAAATATATAATAGAAATTGTTTCAGTAGTTTTATATTGAGTATAATATTAGAAGAAAAAAGAGGCAGAAAAAAACTGAGGATGATACAACTTTAATTTCTTAATTGATCTATGTTAATTGAACAATTATGTTATTATTTTTTATATAAATATGTCATACACCAGTGAGTTTTTATCTGATGAAGTCTGCCTAGTGCAGACGAAAGCGCTCATTTTTAAAAGTTTTGGACAATAAAAGAAACATATTTTTTCCAGTTGTACAGAGGATTTTGTTCATTTTGGGTGATATTCATTTCCTTTGGAGTACCGTTTGGAAAGGAGAGATTTTATGTACTTTGGATTGGGGTGAAAGAGAAGGGGGTGAGGGAGTCAGAAGAGGGAAGGGGAACAATGAGAGGTTGATTAGTCGGATTACCTATAAGAGATGTGATTGAGTTAATGATGTGGGTATTAAATTGTGTAGCTATTAGGTCTGAATCCTTGGAGTTGGTGGGTGGAGGATAGGAGTATACCTTGGGTTGAGAAGATTGTTAATGTTTTGCCAAAATTTTCCGTGGTTAAATTGGTGGGTTTGCTGATCTGAAAGGAAATAGTTTTGCTTGTCTATTTCTATCTGTTTCTTAGTTTGGTTACATAGCTACTGGTATGTTGTGTGGCCTATTTTATTTTTGGTAGTGTGGTAAGTGGACCATGCCCTGTCTCTTTGCTTCAGCAGAGCTAGAGTATCTTTAGATAGCCAAGGTATGTGTCTAGTTTTTGCTCTTATTTTTCTTGTGGATGCTAGATTTTTGAGTATTTTAAGAAAGGTATTGTTGAAGTAAAGGACTGCCTGACCAAGTGGGAGGTTTCTAAGAGGTGACCAGTTACTTTGGTGAAGAAGGTGGTTGAAAGTGGAGGGGGGAAAAGGTTTTTTTTGTTCCTGATAAATTTATATATTGTGTTGGTTTGTGTCTGAGCTTGTTTTCTGTATGGGAAGGTAGGTGAGTGGTCACTGAGGGAGTCTGGAAGGCAGCCTGCTAAATAACCTAGATTTGGTTTGTTAGTTAGTATCGAATCTAATGTGGACTGCTTTTTAGAATGTTTATCTAGCAAGGTCAGACAGGATATGGATGAGTGAAATTGAAGAGGTTTAGGAAATTGGAGGGGCTGTTGATGTTGCAGGAATGCCAATCCAGGTTAAAATCACCCAGGATAATGGTCTCCTGGCTGAAATTAGTTGATGCCCAGGCAAGAAGATTCTCAATTATGGGTAGGTTGTCCCTGGGGGGAGGTAGGTGGTTATGATAATAATAGATTTGTTATGGTGTATTACTAGGCATGTTGTTAGGATTTCGGAGTTAGGTAGGTCACGAGGGGCAGAGTTTAATAGTTCCAGTTTGAGTTTGTCTTTATACATAATAGCAATACCACCACCCCTTTTGTTTTGTCTGTATAATCTAATTATGTTGTATCTGTTTGTAATAATTTCCTTGTCTATGGTGTGGGGCTTTATCCAGGTTTCAATTATTGCTGCAATGTCAGGTAAGTAGGAGTTAAAGGTTGCCTGGAATTCAATAATTTTATTTACGATACGGCGGTTAAAGTGCATAAAGACTAGGTCTGAGTTGTTGGTCTTTGGAAGTGGGGGAAGGGGGTGGTGGTTAGTAGTATGTTGGGAAGAGACTGGTGGAGGGCTGGGTGGGGAAATGGTTGGGTAATAAGGGGTGTGGGTGAGGGGGCCTGGGTTGGTGTGGATGTCAGCCTGGAGTTTAATTTGTGTTATATTGTACAGAATGAATTGTCTGAATTTACTGGTAAGTTTTACATATATGTGAATTGAAGGGTAAGTCCTATGTGTGGGTAAATATTTGAAAGGTAGGAGGAGAAAGGTAGTTGTGTTGTACAGCTGTGAGTCAATGGCTGCATATGGGTGGGTGTGGCTGTTGGAGGAGGATAGAGGGAGAGTGAATGATGGTGCATGAGTGGAGGGAGGTGGAGATAAGCAAGAGGTATAGTAGGTGGAGTAGGAGAGAATTGGCTAGCAAGGAATTGAGGTGGGACATAGTGGATGGTTAAAAAAGGTGTGGAGTGGAGATGAGAGGAAGGGAAGGAGATTGAGGCAGGAGTTGTATTGGCTGGAGGTAGAAGGGGTGTGTTTTATTAGGTATAAATCTAGGGAAAGAGGGGATGGTTGGGAATGGGGTAGGGTAGGGGAGCGGAGTGAGCCCAGAGCAAAGCTGAGGGTGAACAGAGCGGGATGCACCAACCTGCAAGTAGCAGTGAATCTCAGAAACAAAACTGAGAAAAAAAAACTATCTCCACAGGTACTGTTAAAATTACATGCAATAATAGCTAACAGCCGACAGTGCTGCATGAGATATATTTGGTAGAATGGAAACCGTATATTGTCCAGTAAAAAAACTCCTAAAGCTGAAATGGGAGCTTGTTACCTGCTTGGAACTTTCCTGAAGTGAGTTAGGTGCCAAAGTGATACAGAGACTAGGGAGAGAGATGCATACTCGGTGGGGGTGGAAGAAAGGTGGTGGTGATGGGGGATTAGTGAGCCAAGAAATACGTGTGCACGCCACAGCCTAGATTAATTTGCACAAAAACAAAAGCTTTTAACACCAGGTGAGGAAGAAGCAAGTGGGACACATACATAAAGCTTGTGAAGGTGTTTTTCTATTTTTGTTCATTTCCTCCCATCCTTGGCTAGACAGCAATCCTTGTATCTCTTTGAGGGTCAATAGATAGAATGTCAGCCAGGTATATTCAGGGTGGGGGGTTGAGGTCACTTTTCCGTGTAGCTGACTATTGTAAAATAAAAGAGAGATGTAATGAAAATAAGATAGTGAGCTTAAGGTGGTAAAAGATTATTAAATCTCTAGAAGAGAGCAATTGATGGAGGAGTAGTGAATATTAGGGGAAAACAGAAAGAGTGAAATAGAAGGCAAAGGAATGAGAGACAGACAGAGAAAAATAAAAACAGAGTGAAAGTTGCAGGCTGGAGGGTGAGAAAGAAAGGTAGAAGGTCTGGAGAGAGTATTCTCGAGTTTACAGGTAGCAGTAGAAAGGAAAGACAAGACCTGCAAGGCTTGAGGAGCTAGAAAGGAGAGTAGCTTAGTTTACAACACAGATATGGAGAAAGGGGCCTTTAAAAAGGTACGGGGGGAACAGGTAATAAAAGAATGATCAAGGGAAGCATGCATTTACTCTAACATTTGTAGTACGCAAAAGTAAGAGCGCAAAACATAGTAAGGTCAAGGGATGCTAGCATTAAGCCAAGCAGGAATAAGCAGAAGGAAGAGAGAATGCAGTTGCCAGTACCCAAATACTACATGCAGAATTCTACAATATAAATAGATTATGCCTTCTAATTGTACAGCATTAACAGTAAGCAAGAAAGATGCAGTTATTAAAGCATAGATTTAAAGAAAGGGGCCTTTAAGTAGGCACTGGGAGAGGAGAAAGCAGACAGGTAAAAGCAGAATGGTCAAGAGAAGCAAGCGCTTACTCAAAAATTTAGAGTAGGCAAAAATGAAGAGAGAATACAGAACATAGCAAGGTCAAGGGATGCTAGTGTTTAGTCAAGCTGGAATAAGCAGAAGGAAGAGAGACTGCAGTTATCAATACCCAATTACTATATACAGAATTTCTACAATATAAAGAGCTTATACTTTCCAATTGTACAGCAAAACGATAAACAAGCATGCAGCAGTTAATAAAATAGACAAGATTACAGCATTTTCAGCAGATAATAGTGATAGGTTTCAGCATAAATCAAATGAAATCAAGCAGTTAAAGATTAGTGACAGTACTATCCAATACACAAGTCAAATGGGTAAATTCCGAGGATCTACATACTGGCAGAATACAATACAATTGTTCTAAATAAACTTACATATAGAGCAAAGCAGAGTACTGGTGAGTTGTTGTCAGCTTTAGACAAAATCCAAAATGCTCCGTCTCTCTTTCTGAGACCGTTCTTTAAATTGATAATACATCCTGCTGACTCATTTTAGATTACACCATTCTTAATAATTCTCTGGTTTCTCAGGCTAACAGAAAAACATTTCTTAGTAAGTTTGCACCTGGTCAGGAAACCACAGTAATTAAAGACATTATATATATATGTAAAATCTAGCAATTAACTCTGGTCTCAAAGCAATAGAAAGAACCTGCTGGTTCAGACACCACGGCTCCAAGTCCTGAGATCAAACAGTCATAAAATGCTTGACTTATCAGCTTTCTTACAGCAGAGTCCATTGTTGTTACATTTTTGCAGTTCAACATTTAATACGGTTTTCCTATGGCTTTTATTAATATTTACAAAGACATAGAATTATCTCCAAAATTCTATCTAGCTAGGCTGGCAGCCTTCACATAGCTTCACACTGGCAAATTAAAATTAGAAGTAAAAAAGTAAAAATGACTGCTTCATGCTTCCAGGATGTCTGTGCACTAATCAACAGTTTAATTTCAGCTCTCCCATTGTGAAAAAATAAATTAAGAGATAGGGGCTAGTAATTCTGCCAACTTTATTAAAATTCAGTTACTGGCAAGTAAGTACACTGCTTGGATGCCAGCAAAGAAGAAACTTAGACAGCCTGAAAGAAAATCAACTAGAAAAGGTGAAGAGAAACCACAGCCTAGGTAGAATCCTGCAGTTGTTCAGCAAAAAGCAATTCAAGCTCCAGCTTTGGTACAGGAGATGGCTTCCAGTAATTTAGAGGAAAAAATAAATCAACTATACTCAGAGCTTATTAAAATGAATGAAACACTGAAGGGGTTTATCAACTCAAATAACAAAAGGCTGGAAAGAAGCTTTAAGTACCGTATTTCTTTGTAAATAAGACGTAACCAGAGAATAAGGCCTATCATGGTTTTCCAGAGTGGTCATGATATAAGCCCTACCCCAAAAATAAGCCCCAGTTAAGAGCGTCAACAACACACAACAGACATGTTGAATTATAAAGTAATATTACTAGACACCTGTTGACTGAGGTTATCGTACTCTGCTCACCATTTTCAGACCATTTGGACACCCAACTTCTTCTCTTTGCAGAAAGTCATAAGATTCTTTCCTTGGGAGTCCTCCACAATTCTTACTGTAACCCTAATCATCACTCACACTTGATGGTTGAGATCCTTGGCCCATAAACACTGGCAGGTGTACTTTGATCAATCAAAGTACAGACAATGCGCGTAAAGCACGCGCACTTGATATCGAATGGCTGTGGTTGTGTCTTTTCTTCTTAACTGGCGCCATTTTGTGTTACCACTCTGGTCTCGTAAGTCTTCAATTAATCCCCCCTAGACAAGATGAGTGCAAAAAGAAAGAGCTATTCCGTCGAGTACAAGAAAGGAATCATGGAGGACTCCCGAGGAAAGAATCTGATGGCTTTTTGCAAAGAGAAGAAGTTAGATCTTCGAATGGGCCAAAAATGGCATGCAGCATATGATAACCTCAGTCAACAGGCCGACGAGGGAAATGCTAAAAAGTGCAAGTGTAGATCAGGTCAGCAACCATTACTTCTTGAGCTGGAAGACATCATCTGTGAATGGATTGCTAACAGAAGAGCAAAGGCTTTGGTTGTGCGCAGGGCTGATATTCAAGCATTTGCCCTTGCAATGGCACCAGAGTTAGAAATATCCCCAGAAGAATATAAAGCATCACAACATTGGCTGGATGGCTTCCTTCAGCGATACGAACTGTCTCTAAGAAGATCAACAACACTGTTCAAGCTGGAAGGTACTGACATTATTAAACATGCACTTGCGTTCAAGTCCTTTGTTGATGGCATCAACTTTTCTAAATACTAACTCTGCAATATGACTGCTATGGATGAAAATGCAGTGTTTATGGGTAAAGGATATCAAACAACAATTGATCAGAGGGGTGCCTTGTCAATCTACATTCCCTCCACTGGTTACGAGAGTGCATGTGTTACCTGTATTTTGGCAATTCGTCTAGATGGAAAGAAAACCCCACCTCTAATCATTAGTAATGGCAAGAAAGATAAGATTGAACATGTTTCAGGCATTTACATTCTTGAAACCGAAAAAGCCTGGTGCACACAGGCAGTTATAAGGAAGTGGGTCGATGTAATGCTGCCACTTGTTTTGCAAGGTGGCAAAAGAGGTCTGCTAGTCTGGGATTCAGCCTGCACTCACCGCGCTAAAGAAATGAAGAAATTCCTTGCACAAAGAAGAATAGATCAAATAATGATTCCTGCAGAAATGACTGCCTATCTCCAGACTCTTGATATTGCAATAAACAAGCCACTCAAGGACCATTTGCGCAAGGAACTCAATAACTACATTGAAAATAGAATGGAGAGAAATCAGCATGGAAACTTTATGAAGCCTAGCCTGCAAGAGGTCGTGACTTGGGTGAAAAATTCATGGGATAAAATCACTGACAGCTGTGTTGCCAATGCACTACGAGCAGGCTACTTGGACAAATAGTGCTCATTTAAGGAGAGCTCTATTGCTAGGCATGACAGATTGGGGCCAATAGTTCGACAGGAAATGGAGTTGCAAGAAATTCAGGCCAGAATTCGGTGGATGGAGACTTATGACAATGTTCCAGAAGAAGATGACATGACTGTATTTGAATAGCTTTTCCATTATTGGGGAAACAGAATGGATTGCTTCTGCTTTCAGTTTTATTCCCCTCCTCCAATACACGTGTTGAGATTTTTCTGCACTTTCTGTTAAGCATGAAATATTGCACTGTGAAACCCAAGGTGTAGATATTCTGAAGTTGAAAAGTTTGTTGTACTGTTTATGTAGAATTCTCACACAACTGTTAACGCGTTACTTAGAACTGTTGTCCAATAACAGAAAAGTACCAAATAAATGTCAATAACAGAAAAGTACCAAATAAATGTCAATTTGTGTACATGAATAAATGTTGATTTTTGTACATGAATAAATGTCGATTTGTGTTCATGAATAAATGTCGATTTTTGTACATGAATAAATGAATAAATATAGATTGTTGTACGGTGGGGGTAAATAAGGCATCCCCTGATAATAAGCCCTAATGCATATTTCGGCAGGGGAAACAGTATAAGACCCAGTATTATTTTCGGGGAAATATGGTAGCTATTCAGATGAACTGATAAAACTGCAAATATCAGAGGTCAAATTGAAGAAAAGGCCTGGCAGAGTATCAGGTTTCAAGTTGTGGACACGCTGAGTGTCAAAAATTCCACATATTTATTAAGAAACCCCAAAGCTTTTAGGAGTTACACTTCTTCAGTGTGTACATACAATAGTAGGGTTCATAACCCCATTTAAATACTTAAAATCGTGTGACACAGCCAATAAAACAATTAATTAGAGCAGTTAGAGCATCAGTGTAAAATAATATAAGACAATACAATTTCAAACAAAATGCACTAATACAAATATTATAAGCACAGAGGAAATACATAAAATGCAAAACAAGATTCATCACATTTTTATTATTTTATCAAGAAGTTTATTTTAAAATGATTAGTCTCTTTTTCAACATAGGCTTTATACTAACTGCAGTGTTAAGCCCTGGTGCATGCTCTGCCTCTAACCATACAATCCATTCATACTCACATACTTCAAGTGTATTATTTAAATCACCTCCCATTTTACTCTTATGTTTAAGGTCAATCACCCTGATCAAAAATTTATGTTCATTTCCTTTTTCTGCTATATGTTTGGCAAGTGCACTAAGCACTTCCCTCCTTATTTCAGACGTATGCCCTCTTAGTCTATCTTTAAGTTTTCTTGTACCTTTCCTTATATAAAAAGCATGACATTTGACATAATTAGCCATGTATACTATATTAGCAGTATTGCATGCAGCAAAACATTTAAATAAAAACCTTTTTGTCACTAGATGAAAAAAACTCATTCTCTTTTATAATGTCTTTACAACACTTACAGTTATAACATGGGAAAGCACCCATTTTTATTACCCCTTGTGAACCATCAGTAAGCATACCTTTATAACATAGCTGCTGTTTTAAAATGGGACATTTTTTATATGCAAAACTAGATTTTTCTCCTACTATTCTACTAATCTCTGACATGGTAGTTAAATATCCCAGTTTTTTGTAACAATATGTTTAATCTTATGAAATCTCTTAATATAGGTATTTACATATCGTACATAGTTGCACCTAGTATTAGCCCTATTGTTATCTACCTCTGCGATACAGTCTCTAAAATAAGGTATAGCATCAGATTTTCTAGTCACCAGAAGAGTATCTTTAACATTCTCTAATAGCCTATTTTCATATCGATGTGCTTTACATTCAGCTGTCATTTCATTCAGTTTTTCACCACACAAGATATTATCAGTATTTAATCCACTGGCTCTCATGAACTGACTTTTAACTATACTTCTAAAAGTGTGGGGGGTGTGCATACTCATTCTCTGAGTAAATCTATTCATTTGTACAGGCTTTCTGTAAATCAAGGTCACAATATTAACACCATCCTTGTTAAAATAATATCCAAATAATGTATAGTTTCCCTAGAATATTCTGCAGTAATCTTATATGATTCAAATAATTAATAAATAATTCTAACTGATAGCAATCCCCAACCCACAGTGGGAAGTCTAGCTTTGCTAGATTTTTCTTTTTTTGTGTCTTTTAACCAATTGTTAATGGAAATGTTCTTGCTTTCACCCTACATAAAT